>NW_027180334.1:0-300000 GCF_040956055.1 Brachionichthys hirsutus
AGCACGACCCGCGACCAGTAACCAGCAAAGCGGTCAGGAAGATGAATGATTATATGTTTATAATAACGCATTGGCTTTATGTAGCGCTTTTCTGGACATTCAAAGACACTTCACATTGTGCATTATTCATTCACTCCATACTTGGTGGTGGTGAAGCTACTATTGTAGCCACAGCTGCCCCGGGATGAAGTGCCTTGCCCAAGGACACAATGACAGTGTGCACAGTGGGCTCATAACGTTGCCAATCCCACATTTTAGAAAAGTGTTGCTTTATAAAACTAAGAATAAGTAAAATTTAATTGAAATATGTTTTAATAAGGTACAATTTTAGATACATTGTGGATAATTGTTAATAATTAAGTTATTTCCATAAAGCATAAATTCAACTTTATGGACAGTTTGGACAGAACCTATTATGCAATTGGGATCCCTTTATCTGCTTTTAATAAAGTAATCACTCAAATTAAGTGCACTCATTTCCGCGTGTGTGTGTGTGAGAGAGAGAGAGAGAGAGAGAGAGAGAGCGAGAGAGACTCAGGACTACACGCTCACTGGCGCGCAGGGCTGGACCGGACGGGGGGGGGGGGGGACACCCCAACCAATGTGACATTTCTCAGGAGGAACTGATCTGAGATCATCGTCGGTGTCACTGATGGCTTGATGACACCGTTACGGTTTGGGATTCGGCTGCGCGCGTGAACTTTCAATGGTTATTTGGATCTCAATGCTGGAGCGCTCGTTTATTCACACGAGAATGGACGTGGACGGATTTAACCGGGTCGCGTTCCGCAGGAAACAACTGAGCCTGGGCGCCGAGCGGCTGGAAGACGCAGGTCAGTCCCCCCCCCCCCCATAATTAAGCCCACATTAAATAACTAATTAAGAGCCCCTTTCCTCAGCTGCAGATGTTTGAAATTACATTTAATCAGGACTGATCAGTCACGAGTCTTGCTGGTGACTCAGTTTTGTCTTGCAGGCACCGTGTGTGTGTGTGTGTGCGTGTGTGTGTGTGTGTGTGTGTGTGTGTGTGTCCCCTGGAATGACCAGACTAACACACACCTACATTACAACCATTGTTTACACCACTGACTTGCTGGCTCCTCAGCAGGTATGAAGGTTTCACGGCAAGCCCTTGCTTGTTGTGTAACCATCTCCACGCTGGAGGCCACGTCGATTCCATTCTAGAAATCACAACAAACACAGGAAACATCTGGAACCTCCTCAGCTCAGGATGAAGCTGAGGGGGACTCAGTCTCCAGTGTTTGGATCTTTCAGGGGTTTTATTCAAGTCAAGCAACCAGTTTTTTGTTTGGTTTTTAAACTGATTTCCAAACACAAGTCAGCACATACTGGTTCTGTCTGGGCACAACCCGTCCGGGACGGATCCGCCTTATCGTGCAGCTCCACCGACTGCTTGTGCAAACATGCAGCTGAGGCTTCTGTTCTGTACATGCAACTCTAGTTGTGAACTTTGTTCAGGGGTTTATAGCAGGCCTGGTTTTGTATTTAGCTCATAAGGTGTGTCAGCAGTCACCCACGTCTCAGGGCGGGAGCTGCACGGCAGATGTGATTGGTCAACAGTGTTGGGAAAGTAACTAAAGTAACTAGTAACTTAACGTAATAATATTACTTTTTACCAGTAACGAGTAGTGTAACGAATTACTTTTTTCATTTTGAGTAATAATATTACATTTTATTTTAAATTAAATGACATTACATTTAGTTACATTTTTACTGTGTTACGGTTTAGATTTGGCCTTTGGAGGGCAAAAATAATGCTAATGTGGCCCTTGGAGAAAAAGAGTTTGGCACCCCTGTTCTACAGCAAGGAGAGTTAGACAGTCACCAGGGCTGCATGCAAAGACAAAGATTAAACTAGTGAGAAATAAAATCTAAAAGACACAATTAGTGCACTTTATCCACAGAATATGGGGTCTAATTTATACTGAAAAATATATTTATTCTGTATCAGGATTTGCTTTTACAATTTAGACATTTCACATTCAATTTTAGAATACAAAATGTCGATGAACTGGCCCTGCTGTATTTATAGCACCTAACAATGCTGCACCGAGTCCAAGGATGCGGGTTGCTCCATTGGAATGTCCCCGGTTTCCTCCATCCAGCTACTGTAAACATGCCCGATATGTTTTCATGTCATGCACACATTTGTTTTCACCTTGCAATGATCTGTCAGACTGCTGGACAGAAACAGCAGGAATAAGGACAGCCTGTTGTCCTTTCATGCTATTGACGTCTTTAAATGTAATGCATTATTACCCCTAAAGCTCTTGGGTAATAGCGTGAGCTTGCACAATTATTCCCTTGCATCTTCTATCAATGCTTTCTTATTATTATAGCCTGGCGTACATTGAGCTGAGGATTCTGCCGCCGTCTCCAACAATGAAGCTATGTGTGTGTCTTCTGTCTGCTCAGAGTGAATCAATGTGTGGTCTGCTGGCCTCTGGTATTGCAATGAAGTGTCTTCTGCTTTTCACTTACTGTATTTACTGATGCAGGTCAGTTCATAATGTGGATGTTGGATATGATTAGAAATGAGAATAATAGGGACTGTGAAGGTTAGACGTTTTGGAGAGACCAGCCTTTGATGGTTTGGTTGGACATGTCCAGAGGAGAGACAGGGACTATGTCGGTAGAACAGGGCTAGAGGTTGACCCAGGAGAAGATACATGGACGTAGTGAGGGAGCATTTAAATGTCAGTTCATTGATCACTCTTAATGCTCTAAATGTGACAGACACCTCTCTAAGATAAATTTTAACCAATGTGCTCGGTCTCCTTGTTTTTTTGTCTTTTTAATCATTAAATAATTTTAAAATGTTGACAAAAATGGAAACATTCAAGTTTTAAGCTCCTGGCTTTATCTCAAGTAGCTTCATCCTACTGCCTCTACCTCTTAAACCTTATAGTAAATCCTAATAAAAGGGCAAATCCAGGATTTTCGTGTTTCAATTTCTTTAATATTTTAATTTTTGGATGGTGTGTGTGTGGGGGGGGGGGAGGATTCAACATTTCCACATCAGCAGCACAAACATTTCTCACCAAAACTACTGAGGATGCAATTTGAGACACTCCAGTTTGCAAACGTTCCAGTAGGTGGAGGCAGAAGCTCATAAACATCTCACCCGTCCATCAGAGAAGGAACTTCCTGCTAGCTGTGAGACGTGGACGCCCCATGGACATCATGTATTGCTTTCCAACAAAGCAGCCATTCACTTAAACTGCCTCCCGACATCATGGCTGCTCTGCTGCTCCCAAATCAGTTAGAAACCAGGCAACAGTTGCTTCTCTGTTCTGATGTCTCTATAAAAAAAAACAAGTCTTTTTTTTTCCATTTTGAAAGCAGATTATTGTGTCACTCACGGGTGGGTGAGAAACAACGCCTGCTGGCAGGTCCTTTAAGTGTTTGTGCACATGGAGCTTCATGTCGCACGCCGTCCAAGGCCAGATTGCTACTATTTATTTATTTTTACCTCCAAACCTTGTCAGCAGAATGTGCTGCAAAGATGTAAAGCTGCTTCCTGATCTGAATTCTAGTATACTAAATCAGTAGGGGCCGAAATAGTGTTTCCATTTTTTTTGTCTAACCGTGTGTGAGGCAGGGTTTCCTGGCTGCAGTGTGTGTCATTTCCTCCTGAGTGGCACTGAGAGCCTGCACGCTCCATCCCAGATACTTACTGTACTCTGGTTTGATACTTCAGCTCAATCTCAGTTCGGAAAAAGCGGAATTCACACCTGGAGCTCCGGCCTCTGAAGGAGCAAGGGGGGTCTTTTGAGGAAGTAACTTTACAGGGAGGAAGCTGTGAGGCAACCCTTTTTTTTTCTTGTCTCACCTTTTGCGAAAATGAAGACATAATTTGCAACAGAACACAAGCATGAGATGGTGTTGCTGGTCGGATGTCTCGTCTTCCCCTTCTCAGCGCTGCATCCGTCCAGAGGAGCTATTCTGCCTCTTTGTTTTGTTGGTGGAGGTAAAGAAGGAAGGAGGGAAAGTACTAAGAGAGGTGTATTTCAATTTAGACAACAGATGAACGTATGTTTTAAGAGGAGATTCTGGTTCATTTTCCTTTTTCAAAATTCAAACAAACAAAACAAAACACTGGACTGATGATGAAACGACTGCGCAAGTACTGGTTTTGGAGCGGGAAAGGTAAAAACGCAAAGATGTGTCTGCTCTGCTGTTACGGTAAGATTGTAGACTCCGTATTTAGTTTTACACTGAAAGATCAAGCATGAGTTTATGTTAATGTTAAAAATGATTATTTGTACATGAAGCTTTTTTTTTCACCATCCTTTTGCAAACATCATTTGTGACTCCTCTCATCCTCATAAATCATTTCCCTGGCTTGTTTCATTTCTCCCACTCTGTCAGTCTCGTTTGGCATTTAGCTCATCGCTCTTGTTTTCCAACAAGCGGGTTCAAGTTGATGACGATTGTTGGAATTTGCCACAGTGCTGATGCCTTGCTGAAGTGCCACAGCGGTACAAAATGATGTAGCAATGTTCCTCCCTTCTACAGTGCACATCTGTCATTCCTATCTCCACCGGGTTTTGTGTAGAAGTGTTTCTTCCAGTGTTGCTTGATGGATTGTGTTGATTTGAGCTGCACCGCTGGTCTGCCACTGCGAACCGATACAGAGTGTGAGGTGAGCATTTAAATCCACCGTGCTTGAAAGAAGACAGTTTTGTTCTCGGAGGCCTGGGAACTGCCCCCCCCCCCCGCCTCTTAAGACGCTCTTCCAACCACTCCGGCCTTTTTGGCAAAGTCCCTCATGGCCCGACACCCAACTGTGTTTGTGTTGTGTGTATTTACGTATAAGCAGCAAACTGGGTCATTGAGGGTGTGTGTGTGTGTGTGTGTGTGTGTGTGCTGTAACAGTGTAACCCCTCAACTGGGCACCCTTTCGAAGATGGTATGTGATGTGGGCGAGGAGAGGAAACCCTGTGAGGAATTCTGATTTCATTCTCATTGACAGGAAGGAAAAGGCTGGGAACGCCAACAAGCCCAGGACCACGCTCATTGTTTGAACGTGGGAGAGTGTGTCACTCGTGGTTCTTAACCTGCTTGTCAGTATCGACACGTACACACCCGTGCGCATTTGATTTTGAGGGGGGGGGGGTGGCATGTTGCTTTGGGAGTCATTATGACCAGCGTGCGGTGTTTGCGGCTACTATGGCCAGTATTACGTTGTACAGTACAGTACTTTTATGTCTCTCTCTCTATCCTGGACTACAGTAGTCCCTCGTTCACCATGAGTGTTACGTTCCAGGACCCCCCACGATAGGTTAAAATCCACAAAGTATTTTACATGTATTTTTACCTATATGAACCCACCCCTCTACTGTAATCCCTCCCTTTTCTACACTCCTACAAACACTTTTAACTAATACAGTTACAGTAGTGGATATTTATTCTCAATACTATAATAATGATGTTACAAGACTAATATGTGAGAGCAGAGCGGGGTACTCGCCGTTGAAGATACAGCTTGAATGATGACGATGATGATGAATTTGCTGTGCAGTGATGAGAGCATTACAGCTCTTCGGATGGCACCGTCGCCGGTACTTTGTTAAACGATATATGAAAAAGTATTTCCGTGATACAGTGAAAGTGAACCGCGATATAGATCATCAACATAATGGATGATGACATTTTCTGTGAGTACAAATCTTTTCTAAACTTCTGAACCTCTAACGACCACACTACTTTTTTAAGGATAGTATTAATAATAATAATACATTTTATTTATATAGCGCTTTTCTGGACACTCAAAGTCGCTTCACATAGTGTACATAATATAAAAACAGCAAAGAAATACAGAAATACAGACAATAAAAAATGAACACGGTTTTAAATTCAATAAAATGTAAAAAGTAAAATTAGACATTAAAAGCAAAGTTGAACAGATGGGTTTTGAGTTCTTTCTTGAATGTGTTAAGATCAGAGCAGGCTCGTAGCGGTTGTGGTAATGTGTTCCAGAGTGTGGGGACAGCGATGGAGAAGGATAGCCATGTCAGACTATCTGCCTGTGTATGTACTCTAGCACAGAAATTCATCGTCTCCAGATGATGATCCCTCGCAATGACGTTTTACATGCTGTCATCTGCCATGATGAGGATTTGTTGTGGATAATCATTGTCCCAAAATATTTATATATTGTTTTCTGTAACACCATCATCAGATCACCAAAACGTTCCTATTTATAAAATGAATGTCAAAATGTGAGTAAACAAAGACCGAATGCCCGAAACACATTCAACAGACAATAATTAGTCCACAGCAAAAACAATATAATTTGAGACGAATGTTTGAGTGAAGCATTTCTGGTCCCGAGGGGACACACTCTTTTGATATTCAAATTCACTCGAGGTGCCTTGTCCCCTTTTATTAAGAACAAAAATAAGAGAGTGGCACAAATTCATTGTTCATATTAGATCACTTTGTGCGGTTGAGTTGTTAGCTGTTAGGAATAAAAAACATTGGGAACGCAGTCGGTCCTGTTATCCAGCAGGGCTGTGTTAAAGCTTATTGTGTCAGCACAGACCTGCTGAATCATTAACAGATGATAATTACCGCGCGCCATCTACTTGACTGCAAGTTGCTCTAATTGCACTTGACACGATAAACTGGCTTCTTATTTGGTCAGTAAATCAATGACATCTTCCTTATCCTGTGTGTGTGCATTGTCTACACGCACACACACACACACACTGATAGCTCTCAGCTCCTACTTTTAATTCAGGTTGGATTATGGTGGGATTTATTGTGTGTGTTTACTGCGAGGAATGATGAGAAAGAGGACGTGTGCAGTACAGGCCACTGAGCGTCTTCTGCGCTGGAATGGCTTTGCTCTAACTATTCTAATCGTTTAATTGATTTGTTGTTCAGATAGACGATATTATCTGGCGGTGCTATTTTCTAGCTCACAGCTCTGATCAGGCCTGACTCTGCACAGCATTGATTTGTTTTCGGGGGTGTTTGGTGCGGCTGTGTGCGTCCCGGGTTGGGCCCGACCACAGTGGGTTGTTCCTGAGATGTAGGGTCAGATGCTGGACGGTCACCTGCCTCGTCTTCATCACAGATGTGCCCCACTGTTAAAGGCTCGTGTTTGTGCACTTGTGTGTTGTTGTCTTGTCTATGAACGCATGAGTCTGCAGACAATACCTGTCATTCATCAGTGACCTTCATAATGTGAGTGGAGCAGTGGGGGAGGGGCGAGTCAATGAAAACTGCAAAGGCTGTATGTGCATGCCAAGTGTGTGTGTGTGTGTGTGTGGGAGGGCAGTGTGTGAAGACAGAGAAGGATGGTGGAAGGAGAGGTGGAGTGGTGTGGGTAGATGTGTTTGACAGACAGAAGGATTTTTGTAGGTGTGGGGGGGGGGGGGGGTGTCAGCAGCAGTGTTAGGTAGGTAGAGACAAGTGTGAGGTGACAGTGATGCGTAGGAGGAAGGTAGTGAGGAGTGAGAGGACAGGAGAATATATGCACATGTATTATGTTGTTGCATGTTTGAAAGAGGAGTTACAAAAACAATTAATTTGCACTGAGATGAAGTTCAAAGCCAGCGAAATCAGTCAAATGAATCAAGTTGTGGGGGGGGGGTTCCACTAACCTATAGTCCTTACAGAAATACTGATGAGTTCTGGCTGTCTGAATGAGTTTGTTTTAGACTTTGGTTTTGAGTTTACAGAGATTTATTGCGTTTCACCACTTTTGAATTTGAACAAGATAACAACAGTGAGAGTTAAATTAGGCAGTGCTTGCATGTGTGTGTGTGTGTTTGTGTGTGTGTGCAGATATACACAATGATTCTGATGTTCACAGTGTGAGAACAGACTGATCTGGGCTTATCTGCCGCCAAGCATTAAGCCAATTTATTGCTGTGTGCTTGTTTCTGTTTCTGCATTCATTATTTCTGCCTCTGTTGTGTTCTTTGTGCATGTATTTGTGGGTGTGACGGTAATGTATGTTTGCAAATATACATGTGGACACATCATATTGCACATTGCAGGGGGAATACTAAAACAGGCCCATTGATTCACTGTCTGAAAACCGATGCCCCCGATACGTGTCACCATGGAAACAATAAGGCACTCGGTTGATATTAGTCGGTGGATGTTTTTGGCTCAAATGAGGTTTGATTTGTTAGTATAATATTTCAATGTTCACCATATCCCCTTGTAAAATAGAGGTCCTATGGTAAACTCATATTTATGTATATTCTTAATAATAATAATAATAAATACTGTATGTTATTGTTTTGCGTAGGACAGTAATTGCATTGCTTAATTAAGTCCTGGATTAATGCTAATCTCAACTTGTTTGATCTTATTTACTCTCTTACCTTAATAAGGACGGATCTTTATCTGTTGCTGTCAGGACTCCTACAGAGTAAAGACTCTCCGGCCTCACAGTTTGCATGTGTGTGGTGTTTTGGAGTGTTTGCGTGCGTGCGTGCATAGCTGTGGGCTTTCTGACCCTGGAGCAGCAGCACTGACCTCTTGGCGGTAATGACTCTGCAGCAATATTCAGGAGTGTCTGGTAATTTCAGTTGCACCATGATTTCCGCATGTGGTGCACACACACACTCTTATCGTCCACAGGGACAAGCAGGCAGCACATAATGCAGGTCTGGATGTAGTTACTGCTCTCAGTTCTCTGGCCACTAATTAGTGGGTAATGGAATGAGGTTTGCACAGTGTGTCTCAAGGTGTGTGCAACGACGTTAGTGTGTGTATATAATGTACATGTAGGCTGCGTGCAGGTTGTTTCATGCAGCCTCTTTCACATTAATGAGCGTCTGGGTCTTGTTTTAGTTCTGAAGGTTCAACAGTAAAGGCTGCGTTGAACCGTTGCACCAATTATCAGCCGCTCACATGTTTCTGCCTTTGATAAAACCTTGGTTTGGGGAAGTGACAAGGGAAGTGAAGGGAAAAACAGATGGCGACAAGTAGGGAAGAACAGGTTCAAAATGGTGTGAGTGAAAATGAAATGGGATGCCAGACTGAATTGGAAAGCAAATGTGAAGTCAAGCTGCTCGTTATGTTTGCGTTGTGTTTGTGTGCATCAACCAAAATCATATTTTATTCAAGCTACTTGTCAAAGTAGCACTCATCAGAGCCGGGAGCTTATTTTGACAGCTCTGATGAGGATATGAGAACAATGGAGGTCTGTTTCTCACTGCGTGAACACGTCTGCCACGCCAGCCAACCACATCAGAGATCTGTCTGCACTTCAATCTATTGGATTCTTCTGATTACCATAGTTTGAAGTAACAATGGTCAATGGAAATAAAAAATAAAAAAATACATCAACTGCAAATTTACTATTGAACCTTCATTTTATCTATATGTAATTTTTACTTAATAAATAAGTAAAAATGATGGACATTCTGACAACTTCAAGGCTAGAATTCTTCCAGGTCATGGTCAAACCTCAAAAGGTTGAATCTCAAGTGATTGACTCCCATAGAAATCTACTGCAGATTCAGCTCGCAAGGCAAACCATGAATTGTCATTGATCATAAACGAAACTGACAAGTCCATAGATATGAGTCTGTGCTTGTCTGTCTCTGTGTGGCCCCGCGATGTGCTGGCGACGCATTCAGGGTGTACCCCCACCCCGCCTTTCACCCATAGCAAGCTGGGATAGGCTCCAGCAACTCCCGTGAAGTAGTAGATGAGATGATAGTCTTATCTACAAGAAGATGGATGGATGGATGTGAAAGGAGTGGGTGGACCCCAATATGAGTTCTCCCACTAATACCTCCAACCTACAGAATGCAGTGCAAAGCATATCACACAAGATGCCTTTACTTGAAGTATCTATTTCACAACACACACACCTCTTCCTCCGTCCAGGTGCCTTGCCTTTCCCCTCCTCCTCCTCCTCCTCCTTGAGGGGCTTGTTTTATGTCACTCTCAGCACCTCTATCTGCTGCAGCCACCAGCAGCAGCAGCGACAGCAGATGAGTATATGGCCATTGGCTTCTTCCCCTCTCACCGGCCCTCCCCTTGTCCAACACAATGGGACTGATTGTCCATGCCACACACACACACACGCACACACAGAGGGGGCTTTACTCTGGGCGGAGGCTGAGTGTCGCTCCCCTTTACCATATGCCCCCTCTCTCCACTGGAATGTAATTATCTTCACTCACTACTGAGGGGAATGACAAAAGGGTAAAAGACGAGAGGAAGCATCGGGGAGTGAAAGGGCGAGTCAGTGTGTTACAGAGAGAGAGAGAGAGAGAGAGAGGATGCAACCAATGCAGCGAGGCGGCAGCTTAACACTAGCCTGAACCTGCCAGTGCAAGCGACAGAGTGCCGAGAGAGGAGGAGGAGGGAGACGAGGGAGAGGTCTTTCTCTTTAGTCCAGGTTTTCGTCACTGGACTCCACCTTGCTTCCCACGGCAGATGCAACCTCCACTCAGGTTAGTGCTTCTCTCTTTTCAGACCGGTTCACCAAACCGGCAGCAAGGAGGCGCATCCACACAATGCATCCACGGGGCGTTCCACGGTTAACGGAGCTGTGGAAATGTGGGTGGTGCTGGTGGGTCGTGACCACAGAGACACTGGGAAACGCTGTTTGCTGTTCGACACACACACACTGAGACACTGTGTGGCTGACTGAGGCTAATCATTAACAATGGTGAGCTGACAAAACAGAGAGCAAACCATGGGTCCCGCCACAGGATGTTCCTTTGGTGGGTTGTGTATAAGGGTGGTGTTGTTGGTGTGTGTGTGTGTGTGTGTGTGGGTATGAGGAACCTGTGTGTGTTCTAAGCAGTGTGGCTATATGGGCTGACGGTCACTATTCGCTGTCTTTAAGGCGTTGTTGGCGGTTTTTCTGAACCTGCCACTCACACACACACATGAACTCTTACCTGTAGGGGGGGGGCTACGTCTGTGATCAGCCTCATGCATGTTGAGCTGTGAGACTGAGCATATATAGAAGCTGCCATCTGGATGTGCAAGTTTTGTTGCTATGGAAAAACTGTGGTTTTAATTCACCTTGACATCTGTACTACTCCCTCTTGACAAATGTCACCCTGATAGAAGTCATCATACATTTGCAAAATACATTGAGAAAACAGTCAACTCTTGCAGCAGTGTTTTTATCTTTAATTACCAGACAAGTGAAACCCTCGTGTTTTATTTCTCATTGGGCTCGAACTCCTCCTCCATCGCCGTCTACCTCCCGTGTGAGCGCTTTGTAGCGCATTTGGCTCTGCAGTTGAAAATATAACAACAGGAAAATATAAAACAGGAAATGAGCAGGTCAGAGTTCAACACTGGTAATGAAAAGACTCATTGTGGATACTCTGGACTGTCACCTAGATTATTTTGCTGAAAATGGGCGATACTGTTATAAATTGTTCAAAAATAGAACTCCATTCCCAACGGCGAAGCAATCTGTCATCTGAGCCGCAGGGGCCAGGTGCGTTCAAGAATTCAAATAGCTGGTTGTTTCTAGAGGGAAGACGATCATTCACAATGACCTTCTTTGCTCTGCGGCCTGTTTCTGCGTTTGTCTGATGATGCACTCATGCATGGACACATGCACTCGTGCATCATACATGTGGAGAGAAGTCTGTGTCTTGTCAGACTCCCTCATGTGTGGCATCAGAGGCTGCAGCTGTGTCATCCTGAGGTTCGTCCTTGTCGCCTTTCTCTCTTCTTGGACTCATTTTATTTTCACCTTCTCTCTCTTTAACTGCTGCAGGGAAAATGCTGTGTCATTTCCCCCTAGAGGCATTGCTGGCTCAGTTTGTGGCAGCTGATCATCTTGGCACGCTGTCTTCTTTGTGTGCATAGCTTCGTCTTTCTGCTAAGCCCTCCTACAGTCTGCGCTGCAAATGCTGATCCTGCTTGGCATTGATGCGTTCAGCCAGGACGACCGGATTCCGCATTGCGTGCATTTATGAGAGGACATTTGACAAACATGGTGAAAGAAATGAGGAAGGGAGGACATCATTTCAGTCCAAGCGTGACCCGTTAAAGAGGAAGCTTAAATATTAGTGATCAGCGTCAGTCTGTTTCTCCCTCGTTAGCCCCTCGGCCTCAGCTTCACGCTGGCCTTCAGGCCTGCTTCAGGTTTACAAGGTTTTCCTCTGCACTCCGGCTCTGTCCTGAGAATACGGCCTCCAGTGCTTCCCAACCATAGAGCCTCATTCATGCAGGGCACAACGGTCTTGTTTGAGACACATGTTTTACCCACACTGTTTGATTAGCATCATAATCACCATCTATTTGCTACATTCATAATGCAGTGAGTCAGATCTGCGTCGCATTAATATGTGTTGCTTCCTGCTCCTCCAGTTTCATTGGAATCAATAGAGGAGATAAACAACAGAGATGTTTAGGACCGATCAAAATGAATAGTCTGTCCATTAGTGAAATTCAGTGGCTCAATCTGAATTAAATGATGTGTTTATAGTTTATGTCTTACACAAGTAGACAAATGTGCATTTCTAGCTGGATTTCTTGTGTACGTTTCCTGAAGTACCAGCTAATCCTCATGGATTTAATCAGATGGCTAATAAAGCTAAAAGTGGATTTACGAGCAGGTTCATCGACACCGTTGACTTCTGAATGTCATGACCCTTCGCTCTCATACACGTTTCCTGCCTGCTCTTTAGCTGTGTAATGTACCAGTATGCTTAAATTCTGATGTTACGTCAGTATTTGGCCAACACGAAGGTACTGGGTTCGAGTCCTGTCTGTGCTGAGTTTGAATGTTCTCGTCGTGGGTTTTCTCCGGGTTCTCCAGCTTCCTCCCGCCTCCAAAAACATGCAATTTTGGTGAATTGATTACTCAGTGTGGGCGTGGTTGTTTGTCTCTGCGATGCGCTGGCGACGCGTTCGAGGTGTACCCCGCCTCTCGCCCACAGCAAGCTTGGAGAGGCTCCAGCAACTCCCGAGACCCACAAAGTGGAAAAGTGGCTGCAGATGAGGCGATTGAGGGCGTCTCATCCACAAGAAATTGGATGGATGGCTAGACAACAGTATTTAAAGAAATGCAGGGTTACACCACGTGTTTGGAAAATGCAATGCTCTCATTTAACAGTTTTTACTTGACTTGCTGGATTATGCGGCTGTAATTCTCCAAATCCAATAAGAAAGCGGAAGCTGAAAACATTTTAGGTTTGAATATGAGACGCGAGGTGCAACAAGGAACTGGCACTAAAAGGAAGAAACGCACACAACTTAAAACTCCAGGAAGGTGTGAAAGGAAACACAGGTGACGTCTCCAGGGCAACAGCAAGGGAAGGAGACTGGAGAGAATCATGAATGAAGCTTAATGAATATAGTTAGCAGGATAGGCTAATCTTGGAAACTAACATGCAGTTTGATCCATTTCCTGTATTTTTGCACATTGTTCTGGGTTTTTTTTTCTGTATCCTCAGTGTAAACAGTGAAATAGTCAGACTTACTAGCAGAAATCAACTGAGAATGATTTCAAAATGCGTGTCGATTGCAATCTTTTCCAAATTTGTATTGTGACACTTATGCATTTTACTCAAATATTACCAAATGCATTGCCTTTGTTTTCGTCATTGGACAGCATGAGTTGCAGCCAGCATCAGATAAACGATTTACTCATCAGCGTCGGATTGTGAGAGGTTCTCATGAGGCTATTTTGGGGCGGTGGAGCTTTATTTTTAATTTCAGGATGTCGTCTACTTTTGCCAAGATGATGGGAAATGTAAAAGCTATCTTTGTAACTGCTTTGCTTAAATATGCTGCATAGATACTAAATGGACGCTTAGCTAAGTGGGGCATGTGACTCAACATGACTGGATTAATACAAATAGGAGATTGAAGTGGGTGTGTGTGGATGTGGGTGTGTGTGTGTGTGTTGTGTACACACCAAGACCGAAATGATCTTTTAAGCTGAATATAGGTCACATACACTTATCTGTTCTTAAATCGGTGAGACATTTGAAATCCATTCGGGCCGGCCTTATCACAAAGAGCATGCTGTGAATAAGGACTGGCTTGTGAAGGGACCGGTCTGCTGGGTCCCGGTCGGACGTGGTGATTGGGTGGATGGGGATATTGATTGACACATTTGGGAACTCCTGCCTTACAGCTGCGACTTGCCTTTCCAAACTAGAAAGGCAAGTCGCAGGGAAGACAGAGGAGGAGATAGAGGGAGTAGAAAGGTGAAAGAGAAAGAGACGACAGCACAGTCGAGACAAGAATACAGGTACAATGAAAGGGAGGAATGAAGAGAGATAGAGAATGAGATAACGACTCAACGTCAACGTTATCATGGGTTCTGACTCCAACAATCGATGCCCTTTTTCACTGCCCAGGGATCACAGAGCCCACCGTCCCTATGGAAACCAATCATGGGACTCTTATCACTCCTTTTCTCCACCAAAAATACTATCTTTGCACAAATATGTTTAAATGAATGAAATTAAATATGTCTGCCATCTGACACCTAGAACACAGTTTAAGGCATAGCCACGGCGCTTCTCCTCTGGATGCTCGGTATACTGCAGTGAGAATCAATTAGCCTCTTTCATTCTTCCGTTCATTTCCTTCCTCTTTAGGTTTTCCCTGAAGTATATACCGGAAGAGTTAACGGGAGCAGTCGCTCATTTGGTCTCGTTAGGGGTGGGCCAGAAGACAATGTTCAGGTCAATGCTAAAAGCTTACGTTCACATGCCGAGGCGGCGCATGCGCTGTGCTGGGAACCACAACGGAGATGAAGAGCATGTGCACACGATGTGTTAAAGGCTTTTTAAGTCCTTCAATTGAAGATCTGAAATGTTTGAAGGACAATAAAGTTAATTGCATGCTCATGTTTGCTCCCTGAGCCTCATCTGGTGGTCTTGAACGCATTAAAGCTTTACGAGGCCATTTAATTTTCAATCTATTATGTTTGTGACAGGAAACTATAACTCTGATAAATGTATTTCGTTGGAGGAGGAGGAGGAGGTGAAGATGCATCTGGTCTCATTCAGTAGCCAATTTCCATTGGGTTAAGCGTGAAAACCTCAGCTATGTGTTTGCACACAGACACACACACGCACACACTCAGTGTGATTAAAGGGGTGTGCGTATGAATACATTCTTCCCTCTCCATTATTTATGAGTTTCATCTGAATGGCTGTTATCTCAATCTCCAGCAGCCATGCAAATGGAGCTCAGGTCACTTTGAATTATTTTTTCCTGATGGAAGAAAACTTTTTTTTTACTTATATCTATTTATCATAATTATGGGAGGATATGTGCAGATCCTCATCTGTAAATTATGAACCTTGTAATGTTTTTTTTAATATGTGTTGTAGTATATTAGAGCAGACATCAGATCAAAGTTAAGGTTTTGAGTATAATACAGTATGACAAAAATAAATTGGGTATGATAGGAAAAAAAGTTAACATGGCTGGATCACAGGAGAAATTATCTTTAAAGGTGGGTTGTTAGACTGGCAGGTTGGTTTAATATTAACTGTTACGGCTGGTTAATTTTTACTTCCCACTCCTCTCTCTGGTTAAAATGCCCTCCTTCCTTCATGTTTCTGTGCCAGCAATTGATACACACAAGTGTTCCCGCCTCCTCTTCTCAATCTGTTCTCCCATCCTTCAGTGCTGGCCCCTTTGAAACATTATTCTGGACTGTTTAGAGGTGAATAAACATGCACCTTGAACACAATCTTAGCCTCCTCCCACTCAGTCTCGGCCTCACCTGGCGACTCCGGTTTCCAGGAACCGGTTTGTACAGGGGGGAGGCAGCCTTAGAGCTGGATGGATAAATATAGTTTTAATCTGGAATACTATTTCTAACAGGACTGCAGTTAGTTTGGTACAGATGTCGCTAAAACTGAGTTGAAGAGACGTTCAGAAATGGATAACAAGGAGGAGGAAGTCCAGTCGCATTGGCGAGGTCTGTTCACAGGTAAAGTACCGGCAGTCACGTCGAGGCAGCAGTTTTGGTTTTGGTGAAGAGATTCCTGACGATTGAAACCCTCGTCTTGGGGAAAAAAAAAACCCGTTCATATTATTTATATATTGTCTTGCTCATGGTGTGTACGAAAAATAAATAACATGTAAAAAAGTAAAAAAAAAAAACAGTTTTATCTCCACTATGCGAGGAATTCATAATCTATAAGGTTAAATGTCCCAGCTTTTCAGGTGTGAATTGCAAAGCAGCCAGCAGCATTGAGGAGTAGAGAGAATGGGTACAAGGGTGGGTAGTTTAGTTTCTACTGGAGCTGGTGCTTTTCATCAGCCCCCCACCACAATGGTGTGACATCAACCACAAACCGCACATAAAAACCACTTTACGTGACGCCATAATGATGGTGGCGGTTGTTTCAGGTGTTCGTTCATTGGATTTCTGTGAATATAACTGTTAAATTACATTTTTGTTTCTTCTGATGGCCATTGATGTAGGATTTGCTGCTGTTTGCTTCATGCATCGCTGTGCATTGAATTCATATTCAATTGAATAGTATTGAAATACTTTTATTTGTCATTTTTCCTGGGCAACTTGAGTTTCCTGTAAGAAAAGAGGCAAAAATGAAGGAAATCAATCCAACGTTCTCAGTTCTTCATTTTCTATTTTCATAAATGTGTCACAGATACTGTGGACAGAGTTCATCGCTCGGTTTCATTCTCAGTGTTCACATGTTGTCATGAACTGTGGGGTTTGGTCCGTGTTCTGAAAGTTTGTCTTTTGTCCTGAGGTTAGTATAGCAGGATTATTGAATTAGACAAACAGGAAGTAGTATATCAGGAAGAGGAAGTTTAGGGTCAGCCCAGTAGCTTGACCAGTAAACTCTCTCAATCATACCTTGTCATTAAAGCAAGATTCCCCCCCCCCCCCCCCGCACACACACACACACCACCCTTCATGGATGGTGTCACTTCTGCCCCACTGGACGTTTTCTCCTTTGTGTATTTTCACTGCTGACATCATAACACATCCCCCACTTCAGGAAACAAAAGGCATATGATGATTCTGGTCACAAGGCTGGGTGGGGTACTAGGGGCGTGGGGGGGGGGGGGGGGGGGGGGGGTTGTGAAGTGTCTAATATTAACACAAAGCCTTTTATAAGATGCTTATGAAAGTTGTTTTCTGAAGAGGAAACATATACCGGTATAACAGATTGGGGATCAAAGTATGTACATTATACAAATACACACATACTGTATAGCTGTGATGTGCGTGCGTGCGTAAAACAGCAGGCAGGCCTGTCAGGAGGTGGGTCCAGATGGTGGGTGGAGAAAACCCTAATTTAATCCCAGAGCCAGGATATTATACCCCCCCCCCCCCCCCTCATTTTTCTTTTACATGACATTATCAATACTTCAATCTCTTATTACATTTTGGCCAACATGCAATACAGTGGAACCTCGGTTCTCGAACATAATTCGTTCCGTAATATTGCTTGAAAGAAATAAGAAATAATGTAAACTAGATTAATCCATTCCTAAGCACAAGATAAATGCGTACATTTATATCACTATGTAACTACGCGTCTCTGAACAACAGATAACACACAAAAGTGTAAATAGTACAAAAAACAAAAGCATAGTAAAAGTTAATTTAACACAATTCTGTTTTATTTGCATTCTGTTTTGCCTGCGTGTCAGGAAGGACGTGGATCGTTTATTTATCCATAAAGAAGCAAGAATGTTTTTTCCCCCTACATTTTTGATAATTTCCTTCTTTAATTCAAAGGTTGTTCTCGCTGCTTTCCTCTCTCCTTTGCCAGGCGTCTTAGCCTTTGTTTAGATCCATTACTGAGCTCAAAATAATAAATCTGAAAAAAAACAAGCACACGAAGCGAATTCGGTGCACAGTTACTTCCTGTTACAGCAGATCCGCTCAACCTGAACCTACTCCGGTCGACGCCGTCTTTGTTTGCGTGTCTTCGTTGTTGTTTTTTTGTTTGTTTGTTTTTACCTTTATTTAACCAGGTAAGTTGGCCTTGGCTCCTCTCATGTGTTCGAATTCCAAAAATCTGTTCGACTTCCGAGGAATTTTAAACTTTGTTTTTTGGTTTGAGAACCGAGGTGAAATAAGCGTCAGGACATGTGGAGATGAAGAATGATATTTCACTCTGTTGTGATTGGCTGGTGTCATCAAGTGGAAAGACGTTTTGCATGTTGCTACTCCTGTGTGTGTTTCTAATGGCGTCTCAGTCGTACAGCTGTGCGTCGGGGGGGTTCTCTCATGGTCATGCGAGTCAATCATTGCTTTTATGACCGTTTCTGTTTCCCCTTTAATCTTTTATGTGCATATTAAAGGATTGTGTTGAAGGAGTGTCGGCTCTCCCCTCAGACGATACCCTACACTTCACAGACTGGCTAATTCGAGTTTATGTCTCCGGGGACCTCGTATGATTATTTATTCTCTGAACAAGCACAAGCGTAATCCTGAGCTACATAAAAGCAGCTGCCATAAGAATACAACAAAGCCAAAATGTCCTCTTCCGTTCATGTCCAGCTTATTGTCCCAGCTGCTGTTTATCCCAGAGAGCCCGTTGGTATGCCTCTCATTCCCCCTGCCCATCTCCTTAAATAAAACATGGGTTCCCTTGAAACAGATTGAAGCTTATGCCTCAGACGCAGGTCGAATGTTAGAGCATCCTTCTGTTGTTTCGTTTTCTTGTATCGTGAATGATGTGGGTACTTTTTTATGGGGGGGGGGGGGGGGTACAGAAAAGAAAGACAAAGCTTCCTGTTTCCAGTCCAAGAACTCTGATGAAGAGGCCTGCGTGGCACTGAAAATCAAACACTCCATGGGTAGGCAGCCTCACCTTTATTCGCTTTTTGAACTTTAATCTCGCCTCAGTGGGCTGCTGTCGCTGGTTAATGCATCGCTACATAGTGACCACGCAGAGGTTGTTCATTTCCTACAATTCAGTGTTTCATTGATGCGTCATTAGAGCCATTCTGATCCTCATCTTGCAGTATGTGCATCGTTGTAAACTGTATTAACACCCATGCTGTGCAGGCCAGCGTGAACGCACCTCCCTGCTGCTCACAGCGATTCAGAGGTGTGAAAAAAGCTGCTGGTCTCTGCTCTATTTTTATGTCTAACGTGTGTGTGTGTATGTGTGTGTCGCTCTCAGACGGCATGTGTGATGAATGGGTGCTTTCCTCTCGCCCTCAATGTCTTCCTTTTTCCACTTCCTCTCATTTTCTCTCCTCTTCATGGGTATAGTCTCTTATCCCGTATGTCCTTTCACTCCTCTCTCTGTCTTTTCATCGGTCCATCGTCTCTGTCTCTTTCCAGCTCCCTCTCATTCTTCCCTCCTGTTTCATCCTGTTCTTGTTTCCTTCCCAACTTTTGACTGGATATTGGTTGTTGAACACAAACTGATAATACAACATGCCTGGTGATAATGGTTGTCTATGGTCATCCTGTCTACCGCTCTCTCTCTCACACACATTCACACACACACACTACTAGAATGATGGATGTAATGGAAGATTAATATCCAGGACAAAGCCAGATAATCCGGTAATCTCATTCATTGATTCAGGCCAGCAAAAAAAAAGGTTATAAAGGTTATAAACTAGATTGTGTGTTCCTGTGTGTGTGTGTGTGTGTGTCACTTTGTCTCAATGTATCTGCATTTCTTTAAGTACTCTTCCTACTTTTACTGATTCAGCAAAGCGTTTATATATACGTACTTACTTGCTGATGTGTAAACATTTCTTCTTTTTCATGATGTACTCGGTTCTGACCGTCTCCATCGTATAACCAAGAACCGCTGTAACCGCGCTGTGGTGGCGTCTTCTCTCATCTGCATGTGTATATTGACATTGCTGTGCATACATGATGAACGGCTCAAAGGAGAAAAACGTTGATGTCAGAAAAGTGGAAAATGGATCAAACCTGCAGGTGATTCTGCATTACACAATTAAATGTTTTATTTACTCATATGTTGGGAGCATTCGTGGTTCAAGACATAGAGTTGCTTGTTTCATTTCTGAAATCTACTAATGGCATTTTTCTGCAGTGGCATAAGACAACCTCGAAAACATTCTGCACATGGAATTTCTACTGGGCAAACTGGTTTACAGGGAGAGCAAAATGACGCAGGTCCCTTCTTGTAGCCCTGCTGCTTGTGTGAATGTGTACACACGGAAAGTACACATGTGTCTCTCCCATGTTCACAGATACCATTCATTTAGTTATTGTAGACTTGCTGTGTTGGCTCAGGTGGGTGTCTCTGATATATAACTCTACAGATCGAAGGCTCCACACAGACTATAGAGAAGCTCCACTTTTACTTCCCTGTATTTACTTCTGCAAGAAGTTTACCTCATTTGTGGAAATAAGTTGAGTGTTGCTGGAACCACTGGTTTCATTTTCATGTATAAACTCTTAAGTTGTTTGTCACTTTTCACTCAACTCTCTCTTTATTCCCAGTTTTTTTTTCTTCTTGGTTTTCCTGTTTTTAATCTTAACTATTTGCCGAAGAAATAATTAGCCCGAGGAGGAGAAGAGGTCGTGTTGGACTGAAATAATGGTTTTTTTTAAGGCTTTGGGAATCATTTAAATGTCAGGTGATGAGCGAAATCCGGTGCTCAGCTTTAGTGATCCTCCCATTGTGTGAGAGTGTGTGTGTGTGTGTGTGTGTGTGTGCACACCTTTGTACTTGTTGAGCAGCACGAATAGAGGGTGCGTGAACTCGAGTGAAGGAGGAGTCTTCCTCGGCTTTCTCCTGGCTGAGCTGAGTCAGTCAGTGGCAGTTCTATCTGGGAAGATCGCTTGGAACCTAAACTTAGTGCTCTTCAGGGGCCCCACACACACTCTCACACTCACTGCGTGTTCAAACCCTGACCATCCACGTGGGCAATGACAAGGTGAGTTTGGTGGTTTAACCTAAGGGATTGGCCTCATTCCACTGACATGATGCGTTACCTGTTGAACAGGTAACGCTAAACATCGCTAAAACTGTCCGAACGTTTCATGTAATGAACTAGTTGCCTTTCTTAACGGGATCAGATACTCAGCCGAGTGCCATAATGTCTACCCTTTTGCACTTCAACCATAAGGAAGTGCTTACAGGCTGATTTATGGCAGACTGACGACTAAGCACGTGAAGTGTTTTTTGAGATGACGTTCTGAATGGACCTCATCTCAGTCAGATTCTCGGGAGTGTAGAATCCATTCAATTTGCCATTACGTGTGTTGAGAGCAGAATAATCGAAACGCCTGCGCCATTAATTCCTCATCAGGTGAGTGTCATTCCTGTGAGTCTACAAAGCAGGCTTTTAATTTCATGCCATTCCAGACACGCCTCTGCTTGAGGTGATTGAAGTGCTCGCAGGGTGGGAACACATGTCGCATACAGACAGGTGTGCCTTTTGTTTTTCTTTAACCTGTAGCTCTCACACTGGGATATTGGTGCATATTTTCCACAAGGGCATTTTGCGCGGACAAAGAGTGACACGAGGACGTGTAAAAAGAAAAGCCAGGTTGGACCGGCCTCCTATCAGGTGACAGTGCTGCTGGGGGTGTAATGAACAGGTGGTAGAGAAGTGAAGGGGGGATATTTGTGATGCCAAAAGACGCAGCATCCTCTACAGACCAGAACGGGCTGTTCTCTCTGACCCATTCATTCTTTACTTTCACTATGCAGTTTCTCTGAGAAAGAGAAGCAGATGAGGTCAGGCATCGGTTTCACTCTGCAGTGAAATAAATGCTCCGAAGGTAATGTGCTTGTTGCCATAGCAGCAAGGGTCTCCATCGTCCAACAAGGACAGAGTCGATGGTCAGTTTGACGTTTCGCTGGCCAGCGGCGTCTTTCCTTGCATCACTGGCCCAACAGCGTTCACTGTGTAGATGTACTGATCTAAGTCTATCTCTCACCTGTTGCTGAGCCAAGCCAGTTTCCCAGTTTCACTGAAGTTGAGATCATTTAATACACAGTTAACAAGCTGCATATATATTATTTGCAGACATATCAATGTCTGTCTAAAATGGCAGCAAATGTCTTGGTATACGCCTCCAGCACAGAAGTGATGCACATATGGGGGGGGAGGGGGGGGGCGGGTGTGTGATGCAGTTAAAAATGACCCCAGGAGCCAGGCTTTTTGTGCAACCCCTGCAAACTTGCTGCTGAAATGCCATAAGAATCCCGAATACGTTCTGCAGGCAGAGATGGCCAACTGCATGAGAAAAAAAAAAAAAGTTACGGCCTCGTTCAGAATTTGAGGGCCATCTTTAGAAATTCTACATTCCCAAACACAGCGTGGGACCGTTTTCAGTCAGACAGTTGCTGGTTGTTGTCTTTAATTACGGTCAGCCTGACCGTAATTAAAGAGGGTGAATATACGACTCTGTGGTTGTTGTTTGACCTTTCTGTTTCAGAATTGGAACGATAAACATCACTGCTGCTGGGAAAATAAACAAAGGGCCACAAGTTAAACTGTGCCTCGGTCCGTAAACATCGCCTGTGACTTGTTCAGTCTTTACAATGTCAGAAAATCCCTGTCAGCATGTTAGCATTTATAGCATTTAAAAAAAAAAAAGACTATTTCAGTCATTTTTTAGAGATATTCTTAGTGCAATAATGTCTTTTGGTGCTGATTTTTCTACTTATTGGTCACTGAAAGAAACATATGAACTTTATATAATGATGCATTTGTTGCTGGGGTCTGTGCCAAACAAGCATATGGTGCCTTAAATCTGCGGAATGTAATTTATAGGACAGCTGCTACGCAGCACTACAATTTAGAATGGCACGTTGGGATACGTTTTACACGTTTCAAACCAGCGGCCGGTGCTATTTATGTATTGCTCTCGGCCATGTTGTGATTTTTGCAGAATTCTTCGGCCGTATTAGCATGCTAGCTTTTAGTTCAAGGTCTGCCACTTTGCTTCAACACACACAGCACAGCTCCAGACCTTTGCTTAGAAAAAGGTACTGAAACAATGAGTCAATTATAATAATAGATTTCTGCAAGAAATTAATCATGAAATTGATCAAGCAGATATACTATGCTTGATCTATTTTTGAATATGTAAATAGCCCTCTCAATGAAGCTTCATGAATAATTAATACTACAGGAATTAATCGTGTCTCCGTCTTTATTAGCATCACTGAAGAACACACGGTTCTGACTCTATTGTCAACGTGAAACCGGAACAAATACAGACTCTTGTCATAAAGTCTCATTTATGAATCTATCGGCTCCTCCGTGACCGTGTGTTTGTGTGTTTGTGTGTTTGTGTGTGTGTGCGTGTGCGGTGAGGTCAGATTCCGGCTACTATAAACACTGTCAGATTAAATCAGTGTAAATACTTATGCTGTACCAGCTGAGATCAGCTGTTTGGGTAAAAGCCTCGCTGTAACTGATCGACTGGATCATTAGCCAGATAATCGACTGAGCCATCTGACACTGTCGTATATTTAACATGCAGCTACTTATCTTGAATGTATTTGTTAACAATTCATTCATGCAGTGTGTCTTGTGTATAAAATATTCCATGATTACTTGTTTTGATTAATATTGACAAATATTATAATTGATTCATAGGTTTGGGTCTTATAATCCCATTAAGCATTTTGTGGTTCTTAATATTTGAAGTGCTCGCATCCACCTCCAAAATAAGAATAGATGAATCCATACTTGTCAGTATTTGGATTAGATCCGACAACCGAAGGCGTTTTCCTTCGGTGCAACGATAACTAGCATCATGCATTTCATTTGAAACAGAGATGTTGGATCTACCTTGTGATCATCTCTCTGTCTTTCTCTGTGTCCATCAGCTCTAGGCAGCAGCCCATCCTGTGTGGATAGTAACCAACCCAGCGTGCAGGAGTGTCTGAGCCGGGCGGGCGGTGGGTCCTCTATCACCAGCAGGGGCGGGGTCAATGGAACAGACTCTGGCAGCTTTCGGCAGTTACTGTCTAAACCAGAAGGTGAATATAAAAACAACTTTAGAGACAATTGTAAGGGTCTTGTGATTCATAGGGGACAGGACACCGGTATGAACGCCCTGATTGTCTCCCGGTGACCTTTAACCCGCTTCCTTATTGTCCTTCCATGATTGTTTGAGCTCTGTAGAAACATGATATCATTAAAGCTGCCAGCCTGTCAGATGATTTATGATATTCCACACCTAGAGGAAGATTTTGTCTCGGTCTGTAATCCTTTACACTAATCCATACTGCATCAATTATACATGTAACTATCCTGAGATTATTATCGGTCATGCATTAAAGGAAAATTAGTGGCAGTATTACTAATTTTTATTATTTAATTTTTTTCATTGTTTGATTTGTTATGAAAGTTAGAAATTGATGGCAATTTTATTGAGCCCGTCTTATTCAGTCTAAAACTTACAAAGTCATTGAAATAAAATGAGAATGAATGAAAGGTAAAGCAGGAAATACTCACATATTTAAATAGAAGAGAATTTAGTTTTTGAAGAGAGAATTTCGTTTTTGATTTGGTTATGTTATGATGTGTGCCTTAAGCCGTGGGCCTTCTCACGATTTTATTATGTTCGCATAAATAACTCCGGTACTTGTGCAAGTGTAATTGGTTTTATGCTCTACATCGGAGAGTTACATATTAAGCTGTGTTGGGATCAATGAACCCTGTTGCTTCCTTCAGTCCTTCAGTCAGAGTAAATAATTGGAGGCAGATAAGAGGAAGCGTTCCTTTCTCTCTGCAGCTGTTTATCATGCAGACACAATTCCCTGCACATAATTAGAAAACCTAAATGAGAAAACTCCAATTGCTTAGCTCCTATTTTGGTATTACATAGAACACTTGTTAGCATATACCGCCCCCTTCAGGTCCATATCCGGAATTGCAGTGACATTATTGATTTGCATATAGACCATCATGAAGATAACTTAACTCTTCCTCGGTCTTCTCTCCAGTGCCTCCAAAGCCACCGCATCTCCAAAGCCCGGTGACGGAGCTCTCATCTCCTTTAAGCCAAGTCCAGAGATCACCATCCAGATCAAGCATGGAGGAAAGAGGAGGAGGAAGAGGAGGGGGAAGGGGAGTTGTGACCCGAGAGAAGTCCTCCAAAGTTTCAGACCTCATCAGCCGTTTTGAGGGGAACAGGTATAGGTGCTTATTATTCCTGGTGATGGATGTGGTTCCTAGAAAGCAAATCCAGAAAGTAAAAAAAAGGTGAAGCTGATAGGGGACTCATCCAGCAGCAAACTGTTGTCTAACGTTAGCCAATAAAAGTAGCTCTTGAATATTGCTTTTCACAAATTACACTTAATCGCTCTGTCTGTGACCAGTGTGGCAATATTTGTCATGACAAAACGTTAAATTGCCCCATCTCAGTCAGGCTGTTGTAAGCACCATGATGGAAAACTTTTATATTTTCTCACGTTTCCTATGCCGGTTATTTGAAGGGGGGGCAGAAGTCCTTCGATCAAATTCCCCAGCCTGACTCATTGATAGAAGCTCTGATGAGTGCCGTAGACAGAACAAGACGAGATTAGCCCGAGCTTTCCAAGCCAAGGGGATGAAAGCAGATTTGTACGGTCCAGGGGGGGGGGGGACACGGTTCCTCAGTCAGCTGTGGGACGGGACTCAGTGTTGCGAGATGAAGCCCAAGAGAATGAGGTAGGATCTCTTCATAGTGATGTAGTGATCCACGATGGCATGTTGTGCTATTAGAGAATTAAGCGTGAAGTGAAGTGTTTGCAAGCTATTTTAGTGCAATAAATCTGGTTTCATTACAAGACATGTAGGTTTTGAGTGCAGTTGCAGCCGTTTCTGTTCCGGGGAGGCCCTTTGAAAATGCTTGGAGGCACAACAATGAGAGCCCTTGTCCCGATCGCTCGAACGGCAGAGCCCAACAATATTCAATCCACAGCGGTGGCACGTCGACCGAGAGTTCCCTCCGTAACTGTCGTTTCATATTCCGTCTCATCTTTGGTTTGGATCTCTGAAAGCAGAATGAATAAACTCGTATCACATGTTGTAGCGTTGCGGTGGTGAGTTTTAATCTGAGCAAGTGGGTGTATCTGTTTTATTGAGACTGTGCAGGGCTGCTGGGATTATCCCTCTCGTGGCCTCCCAAAAGAGAAAAGAGAAAGGCCCAGCAGCCTCAGAGAATTAACCTACTAATACACTTATCTGGTTCGCATTGGAACTCGGCTGCCTACGAGGTGCAAGTGGAGCCGTTTCCGAAATCTTGTCCAATTTGGCCTGTTTGAAAACACACCGGAAGCCTGTGCTGCTTATATGAAGAGGAGCGTTTTATAAATCAGTATCTGTCAGTAATAGGATTAAGCAGTCTTTATTTTAGGGTCCAAAAACTCTACACCCCAGAAGTGATTCGTCTGTACAGTGTTTCATTTGCCTCTTGTTGTTCCTCTATTTATAAATACTTCCTCTTCTGTCGATGGCGAGTTTAAAAATCTGTGATGTTTTTTTTCTTTTTCTTGCACAGGTTAGATCATGTTCGTGTAATCTTTTATTTCTTTCCTGCTTTATTTCTCGCGTATGATCTGTGGCCAGTTTTACAATAGATGAGGTCAGTCAGCTGGAGCAGCTGCTGACTGTAAGACCGGAAGGAGATTTAGAGCCAAACATCTGGACTGACTGTCGACACAGGATGTCGAGCGTGGTGACAGTTGCACGAGGAGATGTGCATATTTTGTGCGTTTTGTGCAAGCAAATTTCATTCAAGGAGTGAAAGAAGCATTACAGCACAATATCTAATGTGGGTTCTCCATGGAAGTAGGGCAGAATCCTTCTCTGGGGAGCCGTGTTGAACCCCCCCCCCTCCTTCCTCCTGTGCTCCTCATTACCGTACCTCCATTTGCTCGCGCACACACACACACACACACATACACTTCCTCTGCACCGCACCAGCTCTCAGCAGCATCAGGAGAAGTTTGTGCACCTCCACGGTTTTATTTTTAACTCTGGCGCTAATGTGCAAAAGGTCTCTGCTTACTGCCGGCTCCCACCCTCCCTGAGCTGCGTGCCGTCTTTGAGAGACTCCTGCCGTCTTGTACTCTTTATTTTTTGCTCAGCTGAGTCTCTCTGCGCTCTTATCGCACTGGCAGACTTCCTCCTTCACCTTTTCCTCTGTTCCTCCAGCAACACAGACGGCAAGAGAGACGCCTTGCATCTCAAACAGAGCGGCAAGTCGTCCAACTGCAGTCCAGCTCACCTCGCCCACCAGAAGCAGACGGAGACCGGTGGGATTCGGGAGAACCACTCGCCTGCCGCGGCCGTGCTGCAGGATGCCCACGGCCCGGCGTCTAACGGGACGGTGGCACAGACGGAGCAGGACAAACAGGAGACGGACAGCGACGGTGTCGGAATGAAGGCTGCCAAGCTGGTAAACGGAGATATGGAGGAAGGGAGCACGGAACAGAGTGAGGAGCTGTCACCTCCACGCACGAACAGGACGGGCACGGAAAGCGATTCTGAGAACGGGACTCAAAGTCAGCAAGGACACGACGAAGCGGCCGCCGACCATAAGGTTAGTCCGTGTCTCCTGGATTTTTAGTCCGTGTCTGCTGGATGATTGTCGACTTTGTGGCTGCTCCATTCCAGTTTTCTGTGCGCTTACATCCTCTGCGTCATCAGGGAGCTGCCTCGTTGTTTGTCTGATAGACGACCCGTCAGCATTTATTTATAGTCCTGCCTTTCCCTGAGATTACATCCTCAAACTATAATTCAACTCCACTGCCAGGGTAGAATTACAAGGGTGGGTGTCTCAGAGGGGTTGTTATTTGTGAAGCAGATGTCCGACGCTCAAACAGCTGCGTTCAACCCCCCCACTTCCCCTCCCACCCCCGTGGGAGTCTGCTGTTGTCTCCAGGCTATAAATATAGAAATAGATTGTAAATATCTCAGGTTCAGAACTTCAAATACATCGTCCCTATATATATATATATATACAAGAAAGTGCATTTTATCATTCTGGATTAAATTGTTCAGTGGCTGTGGTATTTATCCTGAGTTAACGTCAGTATTTCTTGATTGATCTCCAGTAACAGATTCAGACTTCAGAAAAGGATCAAAAGTGTTGCAGCAGAACCAGAGATGTGATTTTATCTTTTAGGATGTGTAAACCTTAAAGACCTATTTATTTATTTATTTTTTACTTAAAGCGGAATATTGATTGGCATATTTAGCTGTCAGTTCAGTTTAGTGGAATGAGGTGCAGTATGTTCCCACGGCATCTCAGCTGCTGTCATAGTGTCTGTAACTCCTCCCAGAGCGCCACATGTCATCATGCGTTTGAATGAATGAATGAATGAATGAATGAATATATTTATTAGATAGAATGTTAGAGTACAAGTACAGTCACACAGTAGCATTTATTACAGTACAAATAAAGTCAAACATCCTGTCTAAGAGGAGCATTTCAAAGAAGCCCTTGCGGTCTTGTTTCCGTTGAAAGTCCTTAGTACATAAATCATCCACAATTAACAATACAAATTTAACAATACAAATAAAAATAAAACCAATATTCAATAACTCAATTGATGTGTAAAGTCTTTTTGAATTCATTTTGAGGCTGTGCAGTTATTATTTTATTTTACTGATTTGTTGCACACAAAAACAGCTTTTCGTGACACGTCCACGACTCCGTTTCATTTGGTGTCATTTCCCGTATTCTATAATTCCACTTCCTGTTTAGAAAGCCTCTTCAGCCTCTGACGGACACACACATCCTGTGAGGCTGCACAAGCCTCCACTCCTCAGTCATAATACCAGTCATTCATCAATAAAGAAGTATTGGATTGAAAACGGTCGATGGCTTTCACACATCACTGAGCCATTAATGATCAGAGGCAATTTGAGATCTCAGTTGTCCCACTCACACTAACGCACCCTCTGTTTTCAGGAGACCAATGAGCAGAAGCTGTTCAAGATCGCCAGCGAGCTCTTACACACAGAGAAAGCGTACGTGGCGCGACTTAACCTGCTGGACCAGGTGAGGACGGCCTGCTGAGTGTGCAAACGTGTCTCTATTCCCCTCCAGTGAGACCGAATTTCACATTTCAGTCACCTCACAGTTCCGTATTGTATTGACTCCTTAGGAATTCTGCACCAAGTTAACGGAGGAGGCAAATAAAGGAACGTTCCCCGTGGAGGTAGTGAAGAACATCTTCTCCAACATCTCCTCCATCCACATCTTTCACGGCCAGTTTCTTCTTCCGGACCTGCAGAAACGGATGGGAGAATGGTGAGCGTCGGCGTGAAATGGGACGATAGCAGGGTCTTGCATCACTTTGCAGCTACCGTGTCTCTTTGCACTGAAACAAATGCACAAACACCAGTGATTGAAGGTGTGAACGATGGCGGTGCCGGAGTCCCGCACCTGTAAATGCACTAAATAGATGTTTAATAATTAACAACCTTAGGGTATTTGCTTTATAGTTAACAAACACCCTCCTTGCAGGGAGACCACACCTCGCATCGGAGACATCCTGCAGAAACTCACGCCCTTCCTCAAAATGTATGCAGAGTACGTGAGCAATTTCGACCAAGCCATGGAGCTGGTGAAACAGTGGACTGATCGTTCACCTCAATTTAAGGCCATTCTTCAGGAGATACAGGTAAAAACCAAGCAGCATCCAGCCATGAGACGTGCATTTCTGCTGTTCTCAAAGCTTTGAGTTTGTCGGAGGACGTAGACTCATGCAAATTGCTATACAGCATGCTATACGTTCTTTTTTATTATTATTCTGGACAGAGTCAAGAGGCCTGTGGTTTCCTGACACTTCAGCATCACATGTTGGAACCCGTGCAGAGGATTCCCCGCTATGAGATGCTGCTTAAAGACTATTTGAAGAAGCTGCCTCAGGATCACTCGGACCGCCAAGATGCAGAAAGTAAGTCAGAATACCCCCCCCCCCACCCCAAGTCAGCCTATATTAAAATAAACCACGTCCTTCTTTTCCGCAGAATCTTTAAAAATCATCGCCACGGCAGCTACTCACTCCAACAGCGCCATACGAAAAGCTGTAAGTGCAGCGGTTTTAACCAAGGCGAGCGTTATCCTGGTGCATCGCCATCCAACCAGAATGTCCCGTCTCGTTTAGGAGAATTTGAAGAAGCTGGTGGAGATCCACGAGATGCTGGGTGAGGAGGAGAACATCGTCAACCCCTCCAACGAGTTCATCAGAGAGGGACACATCTTGAAGCTTTCGGCCAGGAACGGCTTGGCTATGGAGATATACCTCTTCCTGGTGAGAGAAACCGTTCCGCCTTCTGATCTAATAGAGGGCGCAGCTGGGAAATATGCTGCAGCGAGACTTTGCCTGCAGAAGTTAATTGAAACGAGTGAATCATTGTAAGCCAGGGCCCCCCTCTGCGAGGTTGCTCTGGAGGAACATGAACAAGTCTCTCAATTACTGAGATTGCCAGATGATGTGATTACGTTCTGGCTACGTCTTATTAGCTTCCGGCGGAACGTCTCCCGTCTGAGTCATTCACACTCCCTGCTGTGTGAAAACGGCACCCTTTAGAGGGCGCCGGCGCCGAGAACAAGAATAGCGCTGATCCATACTCTTATGCTGCCAATCCATGCGCTGTTTTGTGTGTTATTGTGATCCTAGTTCAACAACGTGTTGTTGTACTGCGTACCCAAATTCAGCCTGGGAGCCACGAAATACACCGTGAGGACACGGATCGGCATCGACGGCATGAAGGTGGTGGAAACGACAAACGAGGAATACCCTCATACCTTCCAGGTGTCGGGGAAGGAGAGGACGCTGGAGCTGCAGGCCAAGTACGTGTTATGCAGACATATCACACATAATGCAACAACTCCCAGCTCATCCCACATTGAAGCGTGTGCTTGTCTGTCATCTTCATACAATGAATGTACAGTTTAATTTCACATGCAATGACCCAAACAAGTACACGTTTAAATCCTGTAAATCTCTACGTAAAGCCGATGACCACAGCTAAGTGCTGTTTTGGTGTGAGAAGGACAGGAAGATGAAGTTCTGCTTTCCCTCCTCAGGTCAGAGCAGGACAAGGCGGACTGGATTAAGGTACGTGCAGCACCTGCGTGTCTTTTAGATGTGTTTGGATCGGGCAGTGTGGAGGGAGTCACACGTGGGCTTGTATCTCTTTTCCTTTAGGCTTTCCAGAGGACCATCAACACCTTCCAGCAGAGAAACGAATCCTTCAAGAGCGCTTTGAAAGAGGTGGAGGAAGTATCGGTGAGTCGCATCAGGGTTCATCCACGCGCTGGTTACGCCTCTCGACCGTCGTGCTGAGCGTGCGTTTTTTTGGCTTGGACACAGAAAGCAGAGCTGGGAAAGCGTGCCCCCCGCTGGATCCGCGACAACGAAGTGACGATGTGCATGAGGTGTAAAGAGCCGTTCACCGCTCTGACGCGACGGCGACACCACTGCAGAGCCTGCGGCTATGTGAGTCGTGTTGGTGTCTTCTTGTCCGTTTACTTTTGGCCCAAGAGCTCAAATATTGAGAGATGAGTCAACTTTAAAAAAATAAAATAAAAACTCAGGCTTTTGGTTTTTTGGGGACTTTTCTTGCCTTTAAATTGATATTAAAGCCTAAGTTTTCTTGATCAGAATTATGGGCCAGATAGTGAGAGCGACCCGTTCCTTATTCCGCCCTGTCAAAATGCTTCAGCTATAAAACATTGTCTTCTAAAACAGCAATAGTGGCTCAGATATCCACATGAAGCCAAATAATGCTCAAACTGTTTTAGCTTTAATAAGCATAGGTGGTACATCTTATCTCCTCCTCCTCCTTACAGGTAGTGTGCTGGAAGTGCTCAGACTATAAGGTGCCACTTGAATATGACAGCAACAAGATGAACAAAGTCTGCAGGCACTGCTTCTCCATTTTGACAGGAGAAGGGAACACGGAGGGCAAGAAGAAGGGCATCCTGGAGGTGAATGGGATGCGTCGTGCACACAGATACACATGCTGGCGCCCTTAATAAGACATAATTGATGGCGTTGAAATCGTGTTGCTTTATCGATTGCGTTGATCTTACCGTGTGCAGATCGAGGCAGCTCAGTTGACGGGCAGCAGCATCATTTGTAGCTTCCTTCAGTACTGCGAGAAGAACAAGCCATGGCAGAAGGTGTGGTGCGTCATCCCTGAGAAGGAGTCCCTGGTGCTCTACCTCTACGGAGCTCCACAGGTAAAAGCGCCGAGAACAGGAAGCCAAACATGAGAACATCTAAATGAATGGGAAAAGTCTCGCTTCAATCTCCTCTTCCCTGGCGACTCTCCCCAGGATGTGAAGGCCCAGTGTACCATCCCCCTCCTGGGATACTCTGTGGATGACAGCAGCAAGCCCTCGGACCTCCCGGCCAGCTTCCGCCTTTCCCAGTCCAAGTCCCTCCACAGCTTTGCTGCCGAAAGTGAGGAGCTGAAGCAGCGCTGGCTGAAGGCCATTCGAGTCGCAGTGAAGGGAGAGATGCAGGAATGCTTTCAGACCGGCGACAGCAACACTAATGCAGACGACAGCAGCACACAGGAGGCGGCTTCCGATAGCACTTAAGGGTGCGGCGAACTGCTGTTGGGTGTGTACAGTTAAAAAACAATATGAGCAGACGCTCTCTCCGTGTTGTCCTGAAATCCAAGCCGTGAAGTGGAGAAATCATTGCTGGATAAGCTGCCTTGTCTTTCCACCCTCCTGCATCGGTTCCTTCGTGGATGAGCTCAAACCCATAAAAGAGCTTGATGGAGAGTGTGCTGGATTCCTAATGGACCGGCCTGGTGCAATCAGCACTAGAGCACAGTGGCCTCAGGATCGATGAGGACAGGAAGTAGATAGGACAGCTCAAACTCATAACCGTGTCGGCTCCACTTGAGCCTGGGGACGACCACCGATGTGAGGCGGTGCTTTGAGAAGGACAAAACTCAAGTGTCCTGGTGCTGTAAACGCCACTCTGTACCTCTCCCAGAACCCGCTGGAAGGATTATATCTCAGATCCTGTTGGGATTCCCCCGGGAGCCGAAACGTGTTGCTGGGAGACGGGAAGGGATGTGTAGAATAACCTTACTTAGCCTGCTGCCACGGCGACCAGACCCCCCCCCCAGATAGAAAATATTTTCAATGTACAGAAATCCGTCTGAAACGTTTCGATAACATAGAAAGCAAGCAGTATATAAGTATTTAGAGTATTCCTGCTTTTCTTTGCTTGAGGATGCTTTTGATCGGGAAACTATTCAGGTGATTTGATAATGATGGTCTCGCCTCCCTCGGTGAAAAGTCACTCATGCATGTTGGCAGATACGCCTGCAGCAGCTGAAGAAAACTAATGAAAACCAGTTTTATATCTGAAATATGACCACAGGAGCAATAATTGGTCCCATTTCTAAAATACCAGTTTCAGGTGATGCTGCTGTATATGGGTAAAAGTCTTAATTTATTCTATAGCAGAACGGCAACACCTATTGTGATACCAGTTAACGCCTTTAGCTCCATCCAACCGAGGAGCAGCCAGAGCAATTCAAAACGGCCTCCAGGAATTTGATGCTGGTCCCCAACAAAGGATTGGATAGATTTTAGAAACGCAAAAGAAGCCAAATCCAAATATTCAAATGGTTAATCAAGATTCTGCCATATATTTGAACTACCAACCCAACCCTGATGACATCACAATTAAGTTGGTTTCTCCCACGTTATAAGCTCCTACCAGAGGATGTTTATGACAGGCGGAGTCAAGCAAATGGGCCTTCATTTGTAAAAATGAGCAGCGTGCCCCTTAAAAGGTACAAAAAACATGAGAGCGAAATTACACAAGTCTCTGGTTTCACTATAATATAGTACATATAGTGACTATATGTACTGCCATCCGCTCCCGAACCCGCGACCCAGATAGAGCCGTCTGCGATAAAAGCTTGTCCATTTTGTCCGAGGTGAGCGGGGGATCGTCGTTCTCGTGTAACTGCGGTTTTCCATTTAGATGGAAATGCAGCACAATCAGATACAGGAAAGCTGGTGTGACAAATGTAAATGTGTTTCTAATGCTGTATGTAATTGTATTTAAAGTAATTTATGGAGTACGACAAGCACGATTAAAAGTAGCACAAAGTTTTCAAATGAGGTTGTTTTTTTAGTCGTCAAACATGCCACTTGTGATTCAGCCCCATCCCCACACAGCTGGATACTGGTCTCAACCCTCTCCTCAGTATTGAAAAAGCAAGAGCACAAAACTTCCCATTCCTTAAATCTGAACGTAAATCCCGATTGTTTTATAAATTCTCCCATCCTCCTCCCCAACGGTGTAAGAAGACGTGCACTTCAGTCTTTTAAAGTTTACCCTTAAAGAAAATAAAACCAGATGAAGTGGTGTTTTAGTCTGTTTTCATGTCGTACATCACTGCTTGAACGACTTCACCTACAAACTGAGGACACGGCAGCACGTCTGAAAAGAACTTGGAATCAAATCTCTAAACGGAACATTCCCACTCTCTTCTGAACGAGTCCGCAAGAAATAACTCCACATGACTATAATTTGCCGTTACCCACGAAACAATTTATTTTTTATTTATAATTACTGGTGTGAGTTTGGCAGTTGGTTGCGTGTGAGCTATAAAAGTATGTACCAGACTTAGAAAACATTTATTTTCACACAAAAAGAGAGAAATGAAACGAATTATCTTAAGTAAAAAAAATTCCATAAATGTGTGGAACAAGTTATTCTTCTTTGACGAGTGCTCCTTGCAGTGTTGGTCAATTTGTCACACAAACATTCGGAGTGAGCAGTAAATTGAGACTTTTCCAGAGAAAGTCGCTGGCAGAAAGTCCGTGGCAAGTCTTTTGTACTGGTCAAGACCCGCTCAGCTTTTAGGCTGTTGGACGAGGCCACGGATCCTGCGGACCAGGGCCTGGATGAAGGTGTAGCGGGAGCGGACCTGGCTGTACAATCCCTCCACCTCCAGCAGCTTCCTCTGCAGAGCCTCTCCGAAACCTGCGGCCATGTCGCTCTTCAGCTTCTCACGCGTAAAAGGAAAGAGGGATCAGGAACAACTTAGGAGCTAAAAACATGGAAACAGGAGCAGCTGTTTCTCACCAGATCAAGGTCTTGCTGGCTGACCCGAGACAAACCGAGACCACGACCTCCACTTGTCTGCAACCCACCAAAGGATTCTGAAAATAGGGAATCTTTAGATCAAATGATTCCATCAAGTTCAACGGACTAAATTTTAAAACTCGGCTTGAAGGTCTCTCACCGCCAGCGAGTTGCGATTTGTACAAACCGGCTCCAGGTAGCAGAGAATCTTTCAGATCAGTGGGAGTGCAATGCAACAGGTAGAACTCCAGGTGGCGCCACAACACAAACAAACAGGTCTCGATAATGTCTGGGGAATATTCAGGTCAAGGAGATTTCTACAAGAACTCGCAAAGACGAACATAAACTAGCTTATTGAGTAACAATAAATGATTCTTGCTTTCTAATGTGATGAACAGAGGTATAAAAAAAAAAAATGCTTTAATCAAACGCTGAAATCCTCCGACAAGTGTGCAAGCAAGAGGCCAACGGATACAAGAGCACAGCGCCAGCAGCTTGGCTCTGCTGTTGATGAGCTGGACCAGTCGTCTCCTGGCCAGCAAGCTCCTCTGGACGGACGAGATTTTCTCCACTCCCCCGGGGCCCGACACAAATCCTTGGCACAACTACGGACAACAAGTCTGGAGTTGGCATACGAGTTGGATCCAATAGGCTGTTTGTGTCAGACGGAGCAATTTAATCTCCTGGGCCATCCTTACCTCCTTGAGCTCCTCCGGAGGCAGCTGCTCCAGGCCCCGCAGCTTGCCCAAACTCTGTCGGTGACTCTGGTGGAAGCGGAAGAAATCTGCAGCGCTGTTCTTCAGCAGGTACAGGACCAAACCCAGGCTAGGGGCCTGGGAATAGGCCAGCGATGGCAGCGTGGTCGAGAGGTCTGAAATATACACTTCGTATTGGGTTGTGTTTTAACACGCTATAATACAATACTTCTGCTAATTCCCCTTCCTCGTTATTAGCAGAATGCCACTGACCTGCGCGTCCCCCTTCCCTGCCAGCTGGCTCGCTGCCCGACGGGCTGAAGAGGCAGAAGCTGAACTGGGCCTGGGCTGAGCTCTGCAGCAGCAGGGTTTGGCAGTACTCCATGATGTTAGCACACACCTGAGTGAAAGCGGAAACACAACCTCAGACAACGGACTTCCTGATGGATCATCGCGAATGTCGCTAGTCCAAGCAGATTATTTCAGTGCTATTGTTCCAGCCGTTCTCTGAAACCACCGCCGTCTATCGCACGGGAGAGGAAAGACATTCCGTCTTCTTATCCAGGAGAACTCTACTTCATTTACGCAAGCCGCCACGCACCTGTTGCATGGCAACCTCCATCTCCTCTCGTCTGTCTGCCGGGTCCGTCGGTGCAGCGATCTCTGCCTGCTTCAGCAGCCGCTCCCGTTCGCTTCCTGCCAGACGGCCGAGCAGTGACAGACACAGGCGCTAGAAGAGAAGAGCGTTACAATCACAGGTGGAGTCACCACACTGGGATGGATGGGCATTAGATTCAGCCGATGCCAATGACACCAATAAAATAATAATAATAAGATAACTTTAAAGGTGCATAAGGCCATCTACCGTACTAGACAGGGATGTGTAGCTGGTTGATAATGTAAATGCCACATTAATGGTATAATAATTAATCTCTTTATTCCATTAATCTAAAAAAACAAAAAAAAATTCTAGCAATTAAGGAGCTATCAGACCTGGAATCTGTTTATGTGACCCTGGAACTCTGGAAGAGCGCCACTGTTGACCTCCCCGTTCATCTCAAGGGCACCTGAGAGACCAAGCGTGCACGGTGAACACCATCCAGTGTGTATGTGTGTGAAAATGTGGATTGCAATGGGAAATGGTAAAGGTGAGGAGTGGGCTGTTTCTTCATGTACCTGGCAAAGCCGTCTTACTGATGATGCCTGTAAGCAAAGAGAGTTCCTGCAGAACTCCCATGCTGAGATCCTGACAGCGCAGCAACGACTGAATGGTGTCAGCATGAACTACCAGCCATTGGAGAACCTACGCACACACGCACGCGCACGCACGCGCACACACACGCACACGCACACACGCGCACACACACACCAAAATGGAAAGTTAGAATGCAGTTTTCATTTTATGATGAATATACACCATAATATTTATTCATGAAGAGTTGATCTCTTATTATGTAAAAGCTTAATTTTGTGTCATTAGCATTAGTTTTGTTTACCTGCGCCGCCCCCTGCTGGTGGTTCATGATGGTGGATGTAAGGATGACCTGAAAAAGCCTCAAGGTTGGTAAGAGAATCTGCCTGTAGCGGTCCACGGGGCTGGGGATGAAGCCTGATGGATCCCTCATCGTCCTGCAGGCCAAAGAAGGAACAGACACGCGTCTGGTAAAACTACAGTTAGAGCCCAAAAGAATAAACGTCATTTGGACAAGAAGTCTTTAATCTGAACGGTCATTTGTAAAATCATCTGATTTGTCTGAGTGAAAAGAAGAAATGTGCCTATTTTGGGGGAAGATTTTATCAAAATAAGCAGGTCACAAACAAAAGACCAACATTATACTTATAGAATAACTTGGAAGTTACAGCACAATCTCATTCCTCTCTGCACGGCTCTACCTGTGTGCATCGCTGTCCGGTATCATGTCGAACACTTGGCACTCTATCAGCTGCGCCACCAGTCCAGAGCGCAGCAGCTCTACGGCTCCCTGGCCCGTCGTAGCAACACGCGTCAACAGGGCCTGAAAACACGCGTTGTAAAATTATAATAATAACCAGTGCAAAGCGCAAGTGTGTCGGTTTAAGCGCACGCCGTTCTCACCATCTTGCTCTCGTAGATGTAGAGAGCTTTGAGGAGGGGCGGCTGAGGTGTGAGCAGGCTCTGCAGGGCGACGTCATCCTGCCTCAGGCTCTCCACCAGCGACCGCAGGTACCCACTGTTGCAGATGTAGACGAGCCACTGATTCTGCCTGTCTATGGACAGAATCCGGTCCAGCACGGCCAGGGCTAACATCTGACAGACGGGGAGAGGAGGCGGGGATAAAGCGAGCAGTGAAAGTAAAACCGTAAAAGTATCGCCAGGGAGTCCAAAAACAAACACAGGTCTCCACCCCGTAGAATAAATTTTGAAAACTGAACTTTCATGATATTTTTGGAACCTCACTCCACCCCGAACACATCAATGAGGTCCCTACTTTTGTTGTTTAACTCCTTACCCTGCTAATCTCATGGCCGTCGCAGGCGTCCCGACACACCACCTCCATGAGAGCCTTGCCGTAGCTTTCAATGATGGAGAGATTCTCTCTCTGCAGCTTGGAGAAGCCATCCTCGGGGGCCGTGAGGCGCTCCCACATCGCCGTCCCTGCTGGATGGATAAGGACAGAGGTTTTGCTCACGTGACCCCATTTACACATCTGCATAGCTGCGCGTCATGATGCGTCTTTGTTTTACCCGTTTGCAGAGTATCTGGTTCTTCGGGTTTCTGGGAGATTTGAAGGTAGTACAGCAGCGACCCATACAAGTGAGCCCGCAGACGCTGATATCCGCCTCCTTAAAATGTAAAAAAAAGACGTAAAGGTTTCATCAAATATTCAAACCTGGCTTTTCACAAGTCAAAGCGTCTTTAATGTTGCCACTAACCGGTGCAAAGGATGAAGTCCAGCAGTTTACGGAGAACAAGGTGCAGGGCAGAGTTGGCGATGGAAGCGAAGCCTGAAGATGCTTCTAATCCCACCCCCTGCTGCTGCTCAGACGACACCGATTGGCTGAGGTGGGCAGTCAGAGTGAAAACTGCTCCAGCGACGATGGGCATCAGTTCTCCAGCAGCGTCGTCAGACAAGACCTGGATGACACAGCAGATACATTCGCAGTGAATGGAGATAAATTAAAGCTACGGCACCCTTAATGACGTTTCATTAAGGGTGCCTAAAAACTATATATCCCTAATAGGAGTTTCACATTCCGTCTGACCTTATCGTGGAGGTCTAGCAGCAGCTCCCTGATGATGAGCTGCCTGTCCTCGGCAGGTATGAGATCAGAGGGGCAGGCAATCAGCAGCGTCTCTACCAGGCTCCTCCAGGAACGCAGGGCATGTCGCTTCGCACTCAAACTGCGACGCACGCGATTACGCTCCACCACCTGCTGCAGGATGGAGTTCACCTCCTAGATGAATAAACCCCGGGATGGAGAGGAGAGAAGGCAAAAACGTTTTGTATTCCAGCTTTCTATCCAACCATCTAGGAGACAAGATGACCTCAATCGTCTCGTCTGCAGTCACTTTATCCGCCTTCCCTTCTCAAGTTTACTCCCTGGTTAAAGGGAGTAAACTTGAATTTAAATAGCCTGAACTCACATTTCTTCCTTCCGTCCTGCAACACGTTGCTTAATTACAGATCAATTAGTCCCGTCCGTTTTAATTCACGTACCTCCATTAAGAGGGGCCTCTGTCCAATGGCAGCCAATCCTTGCAGCGCATTCACCTCAGCGACCAGGACTCTGTGGAGCAACTTTAAGGAAAATCGAAGGACAATATGAAAAACCGGAGGATGATGAAACGCTAAAGACAACAGCAATGATTGGAAGCCCACCTTAACGTTGCACACGGTGTGTCCTTGCTCGCTGACGTGCTCACAGTTGGCGATCACCTGCTCAATCTGAGTGCGCTCAAAGAAGTCCAGCTGCAGCAGCTCCGGCATGTCCTGGCTGAAGTCGATGGAGTCCAGCACACTCAGCAACTTCCTGCGCACTGTTCACACGAAACAGGAACAAGATGAGAGTAAACGTCAGCAAGTCTGGTACCGGTCGAAGAGAAGGTGAACCGTAATTAACAATTTGAACACATTCCTGAAACTCTGTCAAAAGTGTCCAAGTGTTGTATTTAGGTTACAGAATCTGTCTTAAATGCATAATGAGGCGACAAACCTTTAGACACAGTGTCAAAGTGAAGGAATCCACTGACTGATCTGGTCTCTTCCTCCATGCATAATTCCCCGTTGGCTAAAACAAACAATTATTTAGTTAAATTCATGAGCTCTGTTGTGAAGGCCGCAGGGGGATCAACTCATGTCAGAGCACGGGGGGGGGGGGCGCTTTAATCAAAATGTGTGCATCATTTCAGAGCTTTAGCCAGCGAGGTACCTGTATGCTGAGAGTGTGGCTGGTCATCCAACAGGAGGCCGACGAGGCGTTGTGTATGCGAGCGCTGGCGGTTCAATGAGGTCACTCTCAGTTCAATCGCAGCGGTTTTCATGAGCCAAGACATCTGGGAGAGGGCAGCGATCTGATCACCTGATGGTACAGCAGAAAGAGGAGTCAAGTCAAAGATCAGGGAAGACTACGCTCTTCATTCTATTTCTAACAAACACACATGTTTCCTTTGTAATATTTTCAACTGGAGTGTAGAACCGCTTTACTCATTCCCTAATACTCACTCGGCAGAATGAAGGGCAAGTGCTGCAGGTGAGAGAAGAGGAAGTCCTGGCTGGTCCTCAAATAGCGCATTGCGGGACCGGACGTTTCTAGGCAGGCACACAGCTGGTAGATCACCTGAAAGACAAGAAGCAAGACATCCATCCATCCACCGGAAAAAAGGTAGAAGCAAGATTTGTGTTAAAGGATGCCCCCGCAGGAAAACTTAAATTAAAAAAAAATTACATTCCAAAGGGCCTGAATATATAAAAATAAGCAAAATAAAGAATCTGCTCCTGTTCCGTCTCTCTGTCACTCTCTCCCTCTATTCATTTTGGACTACCTGTCCTTGTCTCTGTCTTTCTACCTCTGTCTCTTTCTCTTTCTCAAACCAACCAGTCTAGACAGATTTAGGTGGCTTCCCACCATGAGGGTTTAGGTTCTGTTCAAGGTTTCTGCCTGTTAAAGGGAAGTTTTCCCTTGCCTCTGTGGCCGAAGTGCTTGCTCTTGTGGGATAAGTTGGGTTCTGTCTTTCCCTGCTACACCCGTGCATTGAGATAACTTTCTATTATAATCCGGTGCCATAGAAATTAAAATGAACTGAATCGAGTATCTTTAAACCTCCATCAAAGTGTCCAGTCTCTGGGTGCGCTTTGATTAGATGACGAAGACTACCTGGTAGCAAAGCTGAGCCAGGTGTGGCGCCTGCCGGATGAGTACAGGTCCAGATCTTTTCTCAGTGCCTCTCTGCAGCAGACTAAGGATGGCGTGCAGGCAGCTCCGTGGACATCCCAACACACCTGAAAGACACCTGTGAGGTCAACTAAAAAGATACCCCCTCAGGGCAACATACCAAACCAGGACCCCAATTTATATTATATTTTATGAAATCACAACAGCCACCAAAATAAGCATGCCGACAACTAAAGTTGTGGTCTGACCGGGGTCCTGGAGATTTGTGGAAGACACCGGCTTCTTGACCTCGTAGCCCAAAAGATAGAGAGCCAAGTTGGGCGTCTTCAGCTCCAAGGAGGTGACGAGCAGGTTCAAGATATGGATCTGGGTTTCGTGTCGGATTCTTGCGACCTTCCTTCGCGGATCGGAGTCTGGACATTTGGAGGGAGAAGGTTCTAACACACAAGCGTAGCTGTGGAAGTGCTGGAGGATCAAGTCAAACGCAGACGGTGTATTCTTGAGCACCAGCATGTAAGTCTCACCATCTGTGTTCTCCGTTCGCTCTTCTGCCTCTTCATTATCCAAACACTCCACAAAGCCTGCCATGAGCTTCTCGCTCACAGTCTGAAGGAGAGACACAAAAATCACACACCGCCACAGTCCAGAGCCCGAATGGAGCCCTTTCTCCTTCCCTACCTTCCTCCACCATCATCATCCAGATTGTAGCATGTAAATTATATTGGTAGAATGTCATAATAAATGGGTACCTGGTCGTGTGTGAAATCTCCCACCAGTCTGTTCTGAATTTTGGGATAGTTGGCGATGTGTCGGAGGATCTTGGCACTCTGGAATGCAGCTTCCGGGTTGGAGCTGCTGTGGTACAGATACCTTCAAGGAACAAACACAGGTCCGTTTCAGTTCTCCCGCTTTGAACACATTAACCTTTGTGTGAGCATCTTTCCTCAAACAGAACCTACGTCATTTGATTTGCATTGAAACCCCGAGTACTGTTACCTAGCAACATTGACGATGTGATCAGCCCTTTTAGTCTGAGGGCTGACCCCTTGGAGGAGCTGCTCCAAAGGTGAAACGAGCAGGGAGGCCTGGCTCTCCCTCAGGAGGTCCATGAACATCACTTCCTTCTGCAAAGCCAAGTCCAGCAGGCCCAGACAGTGCAGCACTGCAGACTCCAAGTGCTTTTTACCTGCGGGGGGGGGGGGGGCAGTGTCACATCAGAGTGTACACAGAGACAATCTGCTTCTGCCTCTGAGAGCAACAGCATGGTTCGCTCACCAGGAAAGGGCGAATAGGTGTCCAGCTGGCGTACACCCTCCTCCAGCAGGCTGAGGCAGAGTGCAAGCACGGGGGAGTCGTTTAGCAAGTGGAACATAATGCTGTGTCCAGGGGGCTTGTGGGCCGGGAGCTGCTCGCCCTGCAGCTCCACCAACTCCTGGACAAAATCTGCTGGCTGGGGCTCGTAGTCCCGCAGCAGCTTGTGGAACACCTCCAGGACAGTTTCAGCGACCTCCCACTAACACATGGAAAAAGGAAACAGCCACATACTCAATGGATGTGGAGTTTAGATTACGCATACACTTCATAAAGACAAGGGGTGGGGGGTGGGTACCCGGCGCTTTACCTTCTCAGCTGGACGGCGATACGCTCTGGTGGGGAAGGGCAGAAACACAGAGTCACGCAAGAAGTTCAGGTAGGGTTCAAAGCCCGGCACTCGCAGCCCTGCACCCAAATTAACAGGCAGGCTGCTCTCAACCAGCGTGCTGATCAGATGGCAGAAGCCTCTAGTCAGGGGGTATTCCTCACAGCTGGACTCGATCTCATTCAGCTCCACCTGACGGCCAAGGACATAAAACGTGAATCTCCTGACAGGTTTTATTAATGCTGAGAAGACTGGATTTCACACAGACGACAGCTGAAAGACATTCCCTTCCAAAAAGTCCTTAAGTGGGTTGAGAAATGAGAATCTTCATATTCACCAACTGCCAAAGACTCACCTCAATTCCAGCCGCCTGCCTCTGCCCCGGCGCTCGCACTGTCTGAAGGATCTACGATAAAAGATAGGAGAACATGCTTACATCACCTCTGATCAAACCTGACAGGCACTCGGATCATTTGGCAGATACTAAATTTACGGCTTTGCAACTACCGGTAGTCTTGCGTAAATACGACCAAGAGAAGACTCTCCTTAATTTAAACATGATCAACTTCATCTGGTTCTGTTCATGAATACGGACTAACCTGCGTGTACTCCAGTGACTGCCAAAGCGTAGCAGCGATCTCTGGTGACTTCCCGAAGGCCGCTAGGCAGTGCAGCACCTCAGCCTTCAGGACGGGAGGAACGCTGCACTGCAGCAGCCCCAACATCACTACGACCGGGGTCCACTGGGGATGCTCACACAAAGCCAATCTGGCATTCTCACTCTTGGGAGAGAAAAGAAAACCACCAAACCACCACAAAATTTCAGCAACATGTAAAAATACAGTTTATTCAAAGACACGTGATGAATACAGAACCAACTGCAACTAACTCGGACGGACGTATCTTTGTGCCATACCCATGTGATAACGGTGGTGAGCAACTGCAAAAATGAGGTGAGTCCTTCCAGCTCTCTTTGGGTGATGCCCCTCAGTGGCGGGTGGCGGTACTGCGTTGCATCTGGATTTGGAACGTCTCGTCGTAGGTTCTCATGATAGAGCATGAGGGAGTGAAAGAAATGTTCCCAAGACACCGGGCTTCCTGACACTCCCTGGATGTTGTCACCTGCACCCATAAACATTCAGTTAGTCGGTATTTGTTGAGATATGGACAGGATTTCCGAGGCCAGTGTTAATATCACCGAAAGTTCAAGCCGTTTTAGGTGGCTTTTGATTCTTTAGTTTATTTAATACAGAACAGCCGCAAAAAATAAACCATACTCTGATTGCAGAGTCTTACAAATTCCAAACAACACAAGCCCAAATTTCAATAATCTGACATTGTGTACACAAATCTGCTCTTACTGTGAGTGGCTCCATTGGTTTTCAGCAGACTGAAGCAGTAGTGGGCACACTGAGGACCATTGGCGAGGCCTTTTAGCATTCGCAGATAGGAGATATAGAGGGTGGAGGGCAGAAGGTCCCCCATCTGACGCACAAACTTGGACAAAACAACCTGCATCAAATCGTGCAGTAAGAATAGTATGAAACATTTTTCTTTTGCACATTAGTTTTCCTTTAACTTTCATTATCATAGAAGAAATAGAACCAATGTACTTCCAAACAACTTACCTGTTTATGTGGAGGCCTTTGCAATGCCATCCCCAGGTAAGATCCTTGCAGGGAGGTGTGCTGGAGTGACTCTGTGGGACACCAGAACTCGAGACCCAACTCGAGCCCAAATGAGTCCTTGCTATAAAACTCTCCAATCTGGAAAGGCAAAGCAGCAGAGTGTAATCCAACATTATCAGTTGAACTCTAAACATATAGAAAGTTGACTTTGATCGATGTGTGTTTATTCAATTTGCTCGTGAAAAGACCGACCAGGATCATGAGGTGGTCCAAATCCTTGCGTAACGATGATGGAAGTTCACTGTCCATCTGCTGAGACATGTGCACCAGACGGGCATCCTCGTCAGCGCGGTTACGGAGCTGTTTCACCTACAAGGAAAGTAAAAAAAACTTTACAGTACAGTATGAACGGTACTGTGTGATCGTATGTAGTAGCAGTGGACTCCTCTGGGCATCTCTTACCTTCATCGGCATGAGAGCCAAGAAGTCTGTGATTAGTGAATGAAGGCGACGGATGTAAAATTCTTCGTGGCTAAAACTCTCACTATCCAGCACCCCTTCCTTCATAAAAAGAAAGACGTCCCCCAGAAGCGCCTGGTCGGCCAGAGCCTCGTCTGCCTCAGTGAACTCTACCAGGCCTGCAAAAAACAAACACACACAGACACAAAAGAAACACACTAATTTAAAATGGCCTTCATCTTTAACAACTCGCTTAGTTCCAAAATGCTTTTTTACGACAGCGAGAGAGCAGTTAATGCACGTCCATATAATAGACTTTACCGCATCCCTGTGGCAGCTGAGAAAGGACCCTCAGAGACAGAGACCAGGCCAGTCGACACACAGCCTGCAGGCCTGGAAGCTTCCATGTCTGACCGTCCATCAGACGGCTATGCACTGCAGATACATACTGCCTCTCGGTCAGCAATGGCAGCGCTTGTAGGAGATCTAGAGGAACACAACACAGAGACAGTCCAACAGGGAGTATAACCAAAGCCACCAAGACAAATAAATATTATATATATACAGTGGTACCTCGACTTACGAATGTCCCTACATCCGAAATTTTCAGGTTACGAATTTTCTGAATGGGAAAATATTGCCTCTTGTTACGGAAGCATTTCAGGATACGAGGTGAACTCTGGGAGCGGCGAATAGCGCTATTCGCCGCTCCCAGAGTTCACCGAACGTAAACAAACTTGTAGCTGCTCTGCCATCTGCCTGGCAACCCGTTGCGTATGCGTGTATCTCAGCATGCTATTCGTGTCCCCCTCGTGTCACCCGGAAAAAGTGTTGACAAGTCGGGCTATTGCTCATTATGATGACGTCTGCCTCGCACATTTCCGACGGATTGTCAAAAGCCGGCAAAAGCAGACGTCATCGGATCAGTTTTTCAAGAAACGCGAGGCAGAAAACACCGCAAAGGACCAGTAAACAAAGAGGACAAAAAGTAACAGCTAACAGGTAGATTAATATTTTAAAAAAATATCATAATGTAGCGTCCGTCGGACGCTGGAATAAGCACACGACGGGTAACTCTCTGTGTGTGTGGGTGCCGCGAGGAGGAGGAGAACGGGAGAGCTGCGTAGCTCCCGCAGCTCTCCCGTTCTCCTCCTCCTCCCCGCGGCACCCACACACACACACCGCCCCTCCTCCCTGGATGCCTTTGCGGACTCTCTGCAGCGTAGGAATAATGAACACTCCTAAAACATGAACCGTTACAATACTTTTGCGGGGCTTGGAACGGATTAGTGCATTTACATTCAAAATGCGTCTCTACTTACGAAGTTTTCACGTTACGAGGTTAGTCCCGGAACGGATTAAATTCGTAAGCTGAGGTACCACTGTATATGTACATTAACAATAATACATCACATGTGTTTGACATGCTCTCACCTTCTCTGTCCTCTGTTCCTTGTTCTATGAAGCTGACGTCCAAGCAATAAAGCAGTGCCATGACCAGAGCCATGTTCACACTGTCCAATGAGCCATCAGCTTGAACCGTTACTGTTTCCAGGTGACCAATAAGAGCCAGAGTGTCATCCTTAGTCAAAGGGGACTGGCAAGTCCATGAAAACAGGCTGTCTGCCAGGGCTTGTCGGGATTCTTTGATGAGATCAGCCACCTTGAGATAAGAGAAGGAATCAAATCCTGCCCATGTTCCACTCTGTGTGCCCCCCCCCCCCTCCATGTTTCTACTACAGTAACAAAACACTGGCTATGCACAAGTCAAGCATGACAGAAACCAAAAAAACTGTGAATATATTAATATATAATATCAATCAGTTTGAAGCCAAAACAAAAGATTTGCTCTCACCTCTTTCCGATGCTTCTCATTGCCCAGGCCACGCTCCTTCTGCAGCTTTTCAAACTCACGTGTCAGATTTATCTCCGACACCAAGGATAGGATGCGCTTGGTTAGACCCTGGTTCATCAATTCATCTGTGTAGCGCATCGTCAAAGCCACCAATTCCCCACTGGGTGAAAAAAAAAAAAAAAAGAGATAAATAAAATGAAAAACAAAAAAGACAATAACACTCATCATGTAGACATTCAGGCACCTGTCATTGGCTGAGCGTACTATTTACATTCAGGCATTTTTACCTCAGGTCGAGGGTGAAAGTCTTGCCGTGTCGTGACTGGATGAGTGTGCGCAAGGAGTTTGCCACACAAAGCTTTCCATCCCAGTAGAGCAGCACAGCAACTAGACCGCGTGTTAGACCAGGGAAATGGGGCTGCTGTTGCTCACCTGGAAAAATTTACATTTAGAGATTTAAAAAAATACGATGCAGATTTATTGTTATCACACATCACAGATACCAAGTAAGACAATGCAGATGGACGAAAGAAATGTATTTCCTTACCTGCTTTAACTATAGATGTTGGATTTAATGAGAGTCAAAAATAGTCACGTAGCTTCCAACATAACGTTCATCAAACATCTTTTACCAACTTAAACTCACTATACCTGCCAACAGAAGCTCCAAAGCTGCCAATTCGCCAATATCAAACAAGTCACTGAGGATGAAGGCTTCTTTGAGGAGTTGCTCTGGAAGGAGTCGCGACCCCTGCTGACCTTGGATAGCAATGCCTTCCGTGCTGGCTTTACGCACCTTTTCTCTCTGCTCAGCACTCTTTGGCTGAAAATGTAGAACGAGAAGGCCTACTATTAATACAAGTTTAGACTTAAAAGTTTATGTAGCAAAATGTTCCTGCATGCACAGAGGAGAGTTATTACAACTTAAAGCGTCTCACCGGATTCCTAAAGAGTGACAGAAAGTGAGCTTTGTGTTTTTTGAGCTGCAGGTCCAAAAGATGGATGCTCTCTGGCTGTCTCCTCAACACCGCCCCATCCACCGTCTCCCACAACTCCTTCAGCGGCCCCCACAGACTGGCTCCTGCGTGGGTCAAAGATTTTTTGAGTATACTTTTAAGCAAAGATGGCACCCGTTTCTCTTCCTTAAAACCTTTATCCAAATCGTATATAATGAGATCTAAATAACTACAAGGACTGTTATTGACCAATGCTCGATGGCCACTGACAGAGGTAACTGTGTCCGTCTGGGCCAGTCACGTTTTCAAATAGTTTAACTGAATTCGTTATCAGATCAGGTTCAAATAGTCATATCGGCCGTAACACACTGGTGATAATGTGACATTACGTCAACATTAAATTATATATAAACGTGTTTGCCAACCAATCGTTCTCACAAACACTAACTCTACTTGGGCTCGGTTAGCCTAGCAATCAGAGGCTGAAACTGAGCGGTCCGTCGCCGTACGGTGATTACAGTGGCAAGAGTTACAAACAGCTCTAAACGCATAAAATACCGAACAAGACAAGCTACTGCCGATTACGGTATAAAAGTTACACTTATTAGAAAATGTAATAAATCATACCCGAATTTACCGCCATCTGCGCCGCCATGATACCCCTGAAGAATTACAGAGGTGTCCACGCTTGTGCCGGTGCGAAATTTAAAATGTTTGATTCTTTATACACGCTTTGTTAACATTGACTGAGAAAAATTACCTTATTCATAATTTAATTCGCATATCATGTAGTTGAAAAGGCATTATACTTTACACACTGTCTTTATTATATGGCATATCTTCAGGCGAGGTCTTCGGCGCATGAAGTCTTTTAGTTAGATGGGGATTGTAGTTTTTTAGCGTAATTTAGTAATTTAATTAGATGTTGTATTCATTTGAATTTAAACTGCGGATTTTTTTCTTCTCTGTCATACAAATGCAATTTATATTAATATTTGGTCAAATCAATTGTTTTAACAAAACTTATGAAACGTTTGAACCATTTGTTTGCACTGCCGTTGGTTCCGAGCTGTGTGTAGACCGGACTGTTTTTGGCGTTGCACCAAAGACACTCGCATAGCTATGAAAACGTGACCGTGGACACACAGACATTTGTGTATCATGGTTTGTAAACTCCCGTGTCTGTGTAAATATAGCGTGATTTTGAGGACGTTTAATTAAAACCATGGCTCGCGTTGTCAGAGTTTTTCAGACTCTACGTAATCACTGGAAGAAGTCTACGTTCGCTGTGTGCGTTTTGTCTTACGGGGGTTACTGGTTCTACGGCAAACATTGGTGAGCGACATTATGGCACGACCGTGGTCTGGATAGCATACGTGTTTACGGGTATTATATTTTCTTTATTTCTTGTATGTTAACAGCGACAGCGTTCTGCGGAGAGAGGCCTGTCTGGTGGCCAGGGTAAGACATTATTTATATGTGCAAATACATTTTAAACTATATGCGGGGGGGAAAGAACCCAGAGCTCCCTTCAAGTGCCTTCTCGCCTCATCTTCATCATGCTTTCTGCTAGGAATTTGGGCGTCAACAGATAGCACCACAGGAGCGGCTGAGGAAAGCGACAGTGATCTTAAACCCCTCAGCCTGCAATGGGTAATAATAAGACCTCCCTGATATTGTTTGTACTGGATTTCAGAAATCAGAATATTTCCAAACTCCTGCCTCAATATTCTCCAGGAAAGCAAATAACTTGTTTGAAAAGAATGCGGCTCCCATTTTACACCTGGCTGGTGTGGACTTTAAAATAGTGAAGGTATGCTTATCCCCCCCCCTTCAGAGTTATTATTTGCTCTTTATCTTATGTGATACAATAATGGCTTATTCCTCTACAGACAGATTATGAAGGTCAGGCCAAAAAACTAATGGAGCTCATTGAGCACACAGACATGCTGATTGTTGCCGGCGGAGACGGGACGTTGCAGGAGGTCGTCACAGGTTTACTGCGGAGGGCAGATCAAGTAGGTGTCACTTATGCTATGGTTTTTGATTAGCTTCTAATTCAAGTATTTCTTTTAATGATGCACTGTCGGATGCTTTATTGCCCCAGGAGACGGTCAGTAACATACCCATTGGGTTCATTCCACTGGGCTCCCAGAATTCCCTGAGTCCAAGTCTTCATCTCATTAGTGACAACAAGGTCAAGTAAGTATCTCATCATCCTCATCATCATATGCAACAATTTATCTGCCATCATGCGCCACCATAATAAACGATGCAGCAACTTTACCTCGCCACCTAAATGACAATTTTCCATCTTATACACTATTTAGAGACATTATTTCAGCAACACTGTCTGTTCTGAAGGGAGAAACGGTGGCGCTGGATGTGCTTCAAATTAAAGTGAGCAAATGTCTTCTTTTTGTATTCTACAAAGATATGAAATTAGAGTTTGGAAGGTAGATACTTTGCTGATCCAGTATTGTCTTTAAGGTCTGATACATTGTATTATTGTACTCTTTATAATGTGTCATTATAACATTGGATAAAAACAAATTGATGTGTCAAAATATGTTATTTTTATTTTTGAAGCACTTAAATAGTACTGTGTGCGTGCGTGCGTGTGTGTGTGTGTGTGTGTGTGCGTGTGTGCGCGTGCGCTAGGGGGAGAAAGATCAGCCAGTCTTTGCTCTGATGGGATTACGATGGGGTGTGTTTCGAGATGTGGCTGCGACGATCAGCAAGTAAGATTACATTTGAGGGGTTGATCATTCAGACACTAATTGTGGGTAAGATCGGACATAACGCCCCATTCAAGGGAGTAATTACGGTAATCGTATGTTTCCATAGATATTGGTATCTTGGACCACTGAAGAGATATGCAGCACACTGGTTTAGCACATTAAGGGTAAGGCAATACGAAGAGTCGTCATTTTCTCAATGAGTCGTATTGATCTCGCATCCTGATGAAACCCATCAGGAGTGGCCCCTGATCAGGGATGTCTCAGTGGCCTATACAGCTCCCACCCTTCGACCTCCGGACCTGCCCCCTCAGAAGCCCCCAAGACCCAACCTGCTCTACCGCATTGCCCGGAGGTTGAGAAACTACTGGCGCCCTCCCGTTAAAGGTAATGTGTGTTGTCATATTAACGCGTGGGAAAACGACAGCCAATCCCGACGCTAGCATGTTTGTGATCTTCGTTTTCATGCGTGTTGCTCAGAGCCTCCAAGAGTAGAAGAGCCGGAGGAGTGGAAGGAGCAACAGCTCTCCACGTTTGAGTTGTTCATTCAAACACGCAACAAAAACCCAGTGGAGAGGGTCAGTTGTAAAATATTGTGTTTTTAAAAACCCACCTATTCTTTTAAAATCTTGAGCTCTGAAATGCTGACATAGCCTTTTTGTTATATATATCCATGTGTTTTTTATTTCTATGTTTATTATCCATTACTTTTTCAGCACAGGAATGATTCCCTGATGATTTGTGCAGAAGCAGAAAATTTCACTGTCAGCGATTTCATCAGCGTCGGGTTCGTAGTTTCAGTTTTCTACCGGTTTACTGGAAACAGAAAAAAAACGTAAAGGTCAAAGGGCACATATGGAAGTTCATGTTTACGTAATCTCAAGTAAAAGAATGTTTCATGATCTTCGTTAGAGATAAAAAAGTGGAGGACCCCACAATATTCACTGGAAACTCTACAAAACTGGAAGCCAGTGCTTGCCGGCTGCAGCTGCCAGAGGTCAGCAGCCCTTCAAACGTTATTGCACCAAAGTCAAATCGAAACGATTCCATTGTTCTAATTGATATTGCACAATCGTACTTTTTTTTAAACCTTCTTTAAATCCTGCTCTCACAGGGTGCTGGTGGCTTTTACAACATAGATAATGAGGAGTATGAGGCGATGCCCGTGGAGATAAGGTTGTTGCCACGGAAACTTCGCTTCTTCATCAGCGCAGAACGCAGAGAGCAGCTTCTCGCAGACGCAGAGGGAAGCAGCAGGAACACAAATGGAGAATAAGAAACGACGAGACAAATCATGGACTCGGATGACTGTTGCAGTGCTTTTAAAAACATCCCAAATGTATTAATGCCGGTTTTACTACTTAACATTACTTTGAAAGGAGTGGGAAGATTAATCCACAAGTCTTTGAATATGAAAGGACCAAGTTGTTTTTCTTTGTCACTAACCCATGTGCGTGTTGTCTGACAAATGTTTACGCAGTGGTTTTCTCTCGCTACCATATTTAAACCTGGTCAATAAAAACGCAGTAATGTGTCCAATTTGTGTGGTTTTTTTTACAATTTGATAGTTGCTATGGAAGTAGCTAGCAGATGCCTGAGTAAGATATTTATTGGAGGAGCTGGATGCACCAATCGACACAGTCAGGTTATCAGATAATCAGTGTTCGTTATAGAACAGTGGCAGTGAAATGAAACTGGACAGTTGCTCATGCAGAGTTTATTTGTACATTTTCTGCAATCTTTTACAATGTGTGAAAATTAGTTAAGGTGAAGACTTTTTTCCCCCCCACCCTTATTTTTACATTATAACCAAGAAACTGCTACTTGGATGCGCTGCTGCATGTGGACAATACTTTTGCTGTGTGACATTCAGAAGTGACACGCAGTACACATGACTTCACTATTGTCGGTACTTATTGGCTCGTCAAAGAATCTATTTCATATCGTGACGTGCATTTTACTGATACACCTGTGAAACAAGTCAATAGACAAGCTGGACGGTCCACTTGAGGTTGAGGTTGAGCTCAAGTGGCCTCCTCTTTCAAACAGTATTCAGGGCAATTTTTTGTTGCGATGTGTTTTGTTTTGTTTTAACTTCAAACCAGGAAATGTCTTTGGGGCGGGGCCATACAAAACAGGGCCAAATGAATAATAAATTATGACCTTTCCTCAAATGTGACCAAAAACCTTCGAAACGAAAGCCATGTTTTGCTGTTTGCATGAAGTCAAACAGCAATCTTGCTTCATGGCTCAGGCCATAAACTATGAAACAGTGCATTCAAAGAAAAACAGGTATAGTTACAAACAGTCAACACGTGCATCAGCATATAATCCAGTGGTAGACGTGGTGCAGGATTATGACGAGTTAGTGTTATAGGCGTAGTTATCGACAATTCAAAATCATGATATGAGAAGGTGGAACATGACAAAATAGTTCCCAAAAATGTCCCCATCACATTTGATCAAACCACAGAAACACATTATTAGATCCGAGGCATAAAACTGAACAAAGTATTCACCAGCTTTTTCATTCAAGTTCAGCAGCATCATAACAAAACCATCCCGGCTAAAACAAAAATGTATTCAAGTTGGGACACAAGCATTAAAAAAAAAAAAAAAAAAAATCTCAATCAAAATATGATACGAGAATTGAATGGTGTTAAAAGCACACTGCCTCCACGGGTCCGATGAGACGCCATCAGAGGAACAACAGACTACCCAGAAGGGAGCAGCCGGCAACAGATGGAAACCCCAGGGCGGAGGTGGTGTCGTTAGTGTCCTGGTGTGTGTGTGTGTCTGCGCCCCTCAAAGGCATAAATATTCAGTGGTTTCCAACGTTCCCATTCGGAGAGGACCTCAGGAGCAGCAGAGGTTGTCTATGACTAGCGTGACGTCAATGCCGTACACCTCCAGCAGGTCAAGCAGGAAGGAGCGGTCGTCCTGGGGATCCAGCCCCATGGCCCTGACGTGATCGGCGGTGAGGGTGGGATCAATGCTCCCCGCCACCTCGGACAAAGTCTGGAAGATGCGGTTATTCAGCTCCATGAAGAACCTAGGACAGGGTTAAAGCCAGCCGGGTCACGCATCGCGTTACAAGGGTCAACACAGCGGCGCCGCACCGTGAGCAATGTTTGCAGAGGACTCACAGAATGAAAAGGTCCTCTTCATTCGATGTGCAATCGCCATCCACCTCTTGAGAGTACAGCAGCATCTGCCTGCGTGGGAAAGATAACAGCAGTCACTTGCATGTGGAAAAACAGAAGCGGGTTTTACGGCGTGCGTTATTCACCTCTGTTCGCTGAGCTTCCTGTACTTCTCCTTATCTGCCGCGTTCAGGCGCAGCAGCGGCTGCAGGTCGCTCTTGTGTGATTTCACGTTTTGGTTGTCAATGTAAACATCGTATAGCTCCTTCTTCTCCTCGAAAATCTTCTCGGTGGTGCCTGAAAAATGTCGAAGGCTCGCTCACATATATAAAAGGACCATTTCTGCAGACTACAAATAGAAAACAGTTCACATTAAATATAAATAAGGCCCCTAAACTTCAAAAGTATCTACAATTAAAACATTTAGGCTGAAGAGACAGAAAAGTTAAACCATAGTGTGTACTAGTAAAACTTTGTTTCGACTCTTGACCCCCCCCAAACCTGTCAGCACGAATACAACGAGGCCTTGTTTGCTTATTTATTGGGACCAGGATGTCTGCATGACGATGAGTCAACCGTCTTCACCACCTGTTCCTATCCTAAAATCTATTCCAACTTTTTTTAAATCGTGCCGCTAAAACAGAAGTCATCTGAAAGTCCCTCGAATAATATTGGACAATAAATGCATGAAACATACTGAGGCCAACATATAAGTGTACAGTATATTATACACGCAGCCTTTATTCATTTAATGAGCCCAGAGTAGAATGTAAGGCTTTGGAGCGCTATAGAGAAGCGCTATAGAGAAGATGGCCAACCTTAAAAATATATTTTCTGTAGAACCCTTAAAAAAAGAAAACTTTAAGAAAAAGGAAAAAAAAACAATATAATGGTTAATTTATGCGTTAAGTTCTAGGAGGCTGGAGTGCAGAGTTTAGTAGATTGACATACTGATGACTCGACCTTTCCTGCGTTAAAAAACTAAAACTAACACCAACACTGAAACTAACAAAAACTGAACTGAAAGGGGCTAACAAAATAAAAACGGCTTTAAAAAGGAAAACTGACTCACAGGCGACGTACGACATTTCCGTTTCCAGGACAGTGATATCTGCTACGTTGATGTAGAAGAAAGGTCGTAATTCAGGCACGGAGACACCGATCCCAGGCAAAGAGACGTTAGCAAGGCAGCAGCAGCAATACACTGAGGGAGGACCAGAACACGGTGGATGAGACATCTCAGAAATGGCCACGGTTGGCTGCAGCGTTGGCACATTTATCACAACCCGAGAGAGAAGGAGACGTCCACGGCCGCAGATTAAAACGCCCTTCAAATCCAATGAGAGGACGGGGTGCGTCGGGGCTTTTTGCATGTGCGTTTCAGATGCTCACCTCTGTAGCAGACCACGCCCACGGGTGGAGGAGAGAAGATGAGCAGACGTTTACGGAGCAGAGCGAACTTCCACAGCAGCATTATCTGCTCGCCAAAAAACTGGATGAACTGGGACATGCAGCCAGCCGGGTGGGTGATCTACAGGGGAGGGGGGAAAAGGGACAAACATGTTGTTGTTGTTGTTGTTGTTGTTGTCTGACTGATCAAACACTCCATCATCCAGTATATAAAAGTCTCTGCTACTTCCACACCTTCATTTCTGGGTGCATACAGCGGTTGATGGTGGTGACACCCCAGGTTGGGCAAGCAGTGACCAAACCATGTCCCGAATGAGGAAGGACGGCCTTCTTGTCCTCGTAGAAGGCCTCTAGTGGGGAATACTGGCCGGGACACTGCAACTGGTGTCTATAGCAGGCGAGGGTGGAGGAGGAACAGGCAAAATCAAATAATGGCAGGTATTTCTGACGCGCGTAATTAAGTGTATTCACGCAAATCACATCTGCCCACCATGTTCAAAGGTCATGCAGCCAGCAGAAAGTAGTGTGGCTTCAGTGAAATGATTGCACAAAATGATTTACTCAATCACTATAAGGAAAGTCTATGCTGAAAAAGAAGGGGAAAAAAAGAACTGAACTAGGCCACACCTTTACTAACTAAGGTGAGCACTCTGCTTTTGGCAGAAATCTGAGCCAAACTGTAGCCGTGTCCAGATGTTTAAACACAATCAGAGAGAAGATGAGGTTTTTGTGAGATGACTGACGTGGAGGAGCAGAACAGGTGAAGAGAAGAGAGGCTGTCAAAGCCTCTGCCCACTTCAGTGCTTAGACGTCCGTCAAAAAGGTACCGTGCATGCCAAACGGCCTCTCATGAGGTCGGCCGTAGCTGGGAGGCTGGGTTCATCTTCAATGGGTGAGGAAAATGCTGAGAGAAAATTTCAAAGCTATACTGTGGGGGGGGGAATGAGGTGGGCAGGATTGAATAGCATGGCGCCGGGGTGTATTGTACCGGTACGCACAAACATACACAGGAAACATCCCACCTGACTTGGTTCTCCAGGAAGTGCATGTACCGGTAAAGCAGCGTGTAGGACGGAGACAGGATCCCCACGGACTTCATTCTGGCGCCGCGCTCCAGCTCGCTCTCTACGGGCATGTTAGCGAAACAAGCCAGCCCAAAGTAGCAGCCTTTACGGAAATATCTAACCAGAGGGGGCAAAACATAGAAGAGGGTGTAAACAAAGAGCGACTTACCTCACTGGGGGCCAAGACCCCCCCCCCCCCCTCTACAGGGAGGAGAATCCATTCACTTTGATTACATACATGAAGTCATTGGTGATCCGATGGGAGCCGCTGGCCATCGACTTGAACTCAACCCCATCTAGGTTGATGTCATGAGGTCGGCACCATTCTATCATATTCCCTGCCACACAGAGAGAGAGCGAGAGAGAGAGAAACAACACAAACTTACTTCCCACACTTTTCACTTTCATCCTGACTGCTTCCCCTAATTCTGAATATCCGTCATGCCGAACCGAAAGAGTCAGAAACTGTGACTGTATGCTGATCTTTTTCATGTTTGTCTTTTCCTCTTTTGTTTGATGACTGTACATTATGGTCTGTTTTCAACTACCGGTACAACACACTATGTTTGACTGCTTAAAATACGATGACGTATTATTATTACACAATATCCATCAGACAGATTAATATTCCAGTAATTAATTTCTGGAATCCCTCAACATCTAATTCACAGCTCTGTCCGGAGGGTAAAAACAAGCCCCCCCCCCCCCCCCCCAATAGGGAAGTCATCTCCACTCTGTGCATTGAGCAGCACGAGTCACCAGTAGCTTTTTCACAACAACTTTCGATGAGGACAAAGTGAACGATCAGAAAGCTCTTGCTTTTGCAGCTGCTTACCGGACCTCGTGTCAAACGTCACCACAAACACAGCCACGATCTGATCCTTCTCCTCCCACTGATCCCGCACCGACAGGCCGTGGAAGGGGACGTGACGGTCCCACTCCCGGCCGACGACAGCTGTCGGGCTGCAGGTGACGGCGGCGGTGCCGCCGCTGCTGCTCCACGCAGGAACCGGAACCGCCGCGGCGCCCTTCGGTGCGCGGTGCGCGACCGGACGCGGACCTTCCTCCGGCCGCGGCGCAGGCGGCGGCGGTGCCGCCTGGTTCGGACCGGGAGGCGGGATCTCCTCCCAGTCCAGCAGCGGGGCTCGATCCGACTGCTTCACCATGACGCGCTGACAAACCAGCGAAGGCGGAAAAGAAAAGCAATAAGCTCCGATGTGAACCGAACCGAACCGAACCCTAAACGCACCGACGGAGCCGGATCATGGCTTCCTGCTGCTCGCTGGGCTGGGTTTTTGTTTCATGTATTTGTAAGCCCGTCACATCCACGGACGGAGCTCTGTTTTGATGACGTCGATGACTTCCGCCCACGTGTCTATTTGACCAGTTATGGTAAATCCTCGTTTGGGATTATGGGCTGTTTAGTTTGCTCATACTATTCAATATTATCATAACATGTAAAGAAACGTTCAGGTTATGACGCGTGCTTTTCAAACAATGTTCTTTTTATTTCGTTTATCATGAATTTGTGTGTTTTTTTCTTGCGACAACAATATAAATCTACAAATGCATCCATTTTATGCTTCGATCCTCACAGATTAATGATAAAACTGTTCAAAGGTTGTTTTTTTACGTACAGTAATTACCATTATCAGGTGTGCGGTTAAGACCAAAGCAGCCGATGGCAGAGCTAGATGTGTCGCCCTGGTGGCGTTGTTCAATTAATAGTCGTTTGCATGCAAGGCGCGGAATCCCAGCGTGGTGGCGGCGTTAGAGGGGAAGGAGATTCGTTCGTGAGTATAAGAGACAAACATTTATTATTTTACAATCTCAAAAGGTCACACTGATGTCCGTGCAACAAATAATGGCCGGTCAGGTGAGTTTGAACATAACATCCTCCAAGCCTGACTGTTGTGCAGATAGTTTTTAAAAGATCAGAGTAAGTAATATTGACTTAACGATTACATTTCATAGAAGTGGAAGTAAAAAAGTGAGTTTAGTTTTCACGGCCCATTCACTTTTAAAGGGACTTGAATACATACCTAAAATAATGACTGAAAGCGGTCCCCAAAATAGAAGATGTTACTGCTGCTCTCCAAAGGCAAGTCATGCAGAATAAAGAAATTACAGGATAACTTTCAACACTCAGGCCCCAATCATGGCGACATTGTTTGATGGGCTCGGCGAGCAGCTGGACTTCACTAGCTGTGGGGAGGAGGGGAGCAGCAGTGAAAACAGCTGTGATGACTTCATTTCCAAGATCCAGAGTCCAAGGTCTGCTTGCAGGACACCCCGGGTGCAACGGCACCGCAGTAGGAGCAGTACCCTCCTTTCCCCTTTACAGTGTACTAGCCCTATACCCTATGCTTTCTGGAAGAAACTGAGGCTATGTGACTCTCCCAACACACCCAAGGTGGGTATTGATTAAGACTGATTATGCATGTGGACCCCCCCCCCCCTCTCTCGTATACTTGTCAAAGTAAGACTGAAATGCCGATCCATCTTATTTTCAGTGTATGTCTTTCACAAGTGCACGTTCACCAGTTTGACTCGCAGCTTTATTGGCTATCTTTGCCCATTTGGAATTTCTCATGTGGCTGTGAGTTAGCCCAATTGTTTGTTTGCACATATCACGTGGAGCCTTGATCCTTGATCTATCGCCCTCACAGAGCCTGCTCACAAAGTCGTCCCAGCCTTGCTCCACCATTAAGATCAGTCGCCATCAGAGGAGGCCGTGCTTCACTTCAGTTCCTGCTACCTCTGTCCGCGCGCCGTCTGTCAATGTCAATCCCTTCACACCTGAAACCGTCCGCAGGAACAGTGAGTTGCAGTGGAGGAGGAACGGTTGTAGAAGCGATGATGAGGATGATAATGGATGCAGGTAAATGCAGTTCTATGCCATGCATTTATTTCCTAAAGTCCTAGGTTGTAAACACAAGTGCACGTTCACCATTTTGGCTCGTGGATTTATTGCCTATCTTTGCCCATTTGGCTACTTTGGAATTTCTCATGTGGCTGTGAATTTAGGCCAATTGTTTGTTTGCACATATCACACGGAGTCAGTTTTTAGTTTTCTGGGGTTTTTCTTCTTCTTCAATGTTCATACATAAAGGCCTGATTTAATAACGTGTATTTGTTCAGGCTATATAAAGACCTTTTTCATCTTTTAGGTTTAAGCACAGCCTCACGTCATCTGAGGAGGACGATGAAGCCTTTCTCCCACCAAAGGTACGCTTATTTTTAGCAACACCTTCTATGGCTCTCGCACTATTTCATCAGTAGGCTTCGTCATCTTGGTCTGCCTCCTCATTTCTTGTTTTGTCCAAAATTACATGCTGCCAGTCTGGGATTTCTCTAAAGAATCTCCAGCGTCAAAAAATCTCCACTCTGATTGTGGGAAGGATGACCATATTTGGTGAAAGACCAATAAAAAATCTAAGATTCTCCATACCCTTGTGACGTTTGTTACTTTATTAGAAATGTCTTTGGATTTTACCACAAGTGTCCTCGTCTGTTTATCTGGCAGAGACAAGCTGTCCAAGCCTTCATGCTGTCGCGCTATGAGAGCGAGTTCCTGGAGCTGGAGTGTATTGGTGTGGGCGAATTCGGGGCAGTTTACAAGTGTGTGAAGCGGCTGGATGGTTGCTTGTACGCAATTAAACGTTCCCATCGACCCCTCGCAGGCTCTGCCAATGAGTGAGTCAGCAAGCATGTCATCTCTTCCGAAGAAGACGTTCACTTTTGTTCTTTGTGTTCCATAACTGATCAAATTTGTTTCCCTCATAGACAACAGGCCTTAAAGGAAGTGTACGCACACGCCGTTCTAGGGCACCACCCACACGTTGTTCGGTATTATTCGGCGTGGGCAGAAGATGATCACATGATTATTCAAAATGAATACTGTGATGGTAGGTTTGACCTTGCTGTTAAAAGCACGATGTATGAACGGTTGACTTGCATTCATGGTGTTTTGCGCCATTTTGTATTTGTTTGAATGCGTGTGCGTGCGCCAGGTGGAAGTCTCAGCGACGCCATCGTTAAGAAGGAGGCGCAGGGAGAGCTGTTCTCCGAAGCGGAGCTGAAAGATGTACTCTTGCAAGTGTCTATGGGACTAAAATATATCCACAGCTCAAGCCTTGCACACCTGGACATCAAACCAAGTATGCCCTGTTGGGTATTTTGCCTTTGTGTTGCATTTGTCTGTTTTTGGATCTGTGCCATTTTTTTTAAACCCCTGTGCAGGTAATATCTTCATTTGCCAGCGCCCCAGCACCGATGCTACAGCTGAAGGAGAGAGTGAGGAGGAAGATGACGGCAGCGTTTCTGCAGGAGTCATCTACAAAATTGGTATCGGATTTTGAACGCATCTGCACCTCAAATATTTGTTTTGTGGTCATCTCTCGTTTTGAGTCTTGCTGTTTTCTGCAGGGGACCTGGGTCACGTGACATCAACCAGCAACCCCCAAGTTGAAGAAGGGGACAGCCGCTTTCTTGCCGCTGAGGTCCTGCAGGAGGTAAAAACTCTGTGTACTCTATACTGAAGGAAAAGTGATTTTTAATTTGGTTGCTGTCTGCTGACCTGACCTGCTCCCCAGGATTACAGCAACCTCCCCAAGGCAGACATCTTTGCTCTGGGCCTCACAGTACTGCTGGCGGCTGGAGCTTCCCCTCTGCCTCTAAATGGAGATGAGTGGCAAAGCCTTAGACGGGGGCAGCTCCCCAAACTGCCAAGAGAGTTATCCCCTCCTTTTAGAGGCCTGCTTCAGGTATGACTCCATCTAGGATGTTTTAAATGTGTAAGTCTAATGTAAATGAAAAGTGTCACCTTTTATAGCTAGCATTTGATTTCACTCTTCTCACTAACATAGCATGCTGAAAATGGTTTTTCGTGTGTGCGTGTGTGACAGCTGTTGTTGGATCCAGACCTGAGTAAGCGTCCATCTGCCAGGGAGCTTTGCAAGCACACTGTTTTAAGACAGGAGAGGACCGGGAGGCTGGCTGCTCAGCTGCGAAAAGAGCTCAATGTAGAGAAATTCAGGACGGCCATGCTGGAAAAGTAAGGAGGTGGTCCTTCATCAGCCTTCATCTATTTTAAGTTAATAGCTGATCCTGCTTAATCCTCACATGGATGCCTGGTAAAAGCAGTACTTTATGTCCATTTTCACCACAGAGCGCTCCAGGAGGCTCGTCGGGCAGCGTTGTCACCCAAACAAAACCTCTCTCCTGGATTGATGTCCCCTGTTAAGATAGGGTCTCAAACCAGGACGGGGAGGAGGCTTGTTGGTAGGAAGACGGCACGATCTATGAGCTTTGGTGGCCCAGGGTGTCTGATGGGACATTGAGGCATCCACATACCTGACCTTTTGCTCTTCTGCGGTGTGGCTCCTTCTGCAATGAGGTTGTGGCCTCATTGTAGTGTTGTCTACAAGTTTCCCTATACGATTTTGTATTATTGTAACTTGCTGAAGTAACTGGACAGTTCTGGAAGTCTCAAGTGAAGTTTGCGTCATTCACATTTTGGGGAGCTGTTGGTTTTAAATAACTTCAAATTTTACGTTTTTTTTCCAAAGCCTGTGATTGCTATAGACCAATGTACTGAAGCAATTATTGACTTTTTTTTTTTTTTTTTAGAAAACTGTAAATAAAAATTTTAAGCTTTATCAGATGCTTTTAATTTTATTTCACTTTCTGATTCATGTCAGTGGTGTAATATACCGATTGTCCCAGAGGGCTCTGGGACAAAACCACAAAACCATAATTCCAGTGCTGGTCTGCTTGTCTATAGCTGCAGTCAACTGACTTTATGTAGATAATTTACAAGTACTGAAATGGAATTGAGTCATACTGTAAATTAAATATGTATACTTTAATTTGTGATAAAATCAATTAAAAGACATAGTTCATTTGTATTTAAAGCCGATCACATAGAACAATAACATGCATTTCTCTTACCAGTTTCGTTCATAAAGTCGAACGTTTTGACTTTAAACGTACCCCGGGGGGGGGGGACGACGACGACACTTGGACATTGGTTTTGCCCGTCAGCGTTTCATTTTACATCTAAATGTTTGAGCTGATCGTGCGTCCGTCCGTGACGTTTTACAATTTCTGGATCGTAACTCAAAGAACGTTTTTCATCTCCACATAATGACTACATTTGTGTAAGTGTTATAGCATATATTTTAGTTTCCATCGTAAAAAAAGTTGAATTTAGTGTCACCGAGCAGAAATCACATTTCTTTAGGCTTTCTTTGACAGCTTCTCAAATACGAAGTTTATTTCTTTTTTTTTTTAAATGCACTTAACAATTACAACTTGACTCTTTTGGTCAATATCATCTTGGTGGAGGCTTGACTATTTGAATCCTATTGATTTATGTTTAGATTCGCCCACCCGTGGCGAATTTCATGAGCGCTAGGTTCAATTGAAATGACATGATTGAACTCTGAACCATCTTTTTTTTTTTGGGGTTACTTGAGTGCATCACAAAGCCCCGCCTCCATCCTGACAGACAAACACAACATGAATCAGGAAGCGCCTTCCTTGCGTCGGACCGAGCGGGCAGGCGCACCACGAACCGAACAGGTATTTATTTAGGGGATAAGTTCAGCAAACTGCAGGAGATGGATGTCTGTCTGTCTGGCTCTCAGTTTTATTTTGCTGTTGTCGAAAGTTCTTCCTAACGAGCAGCTTTCATGGCTGAAAGTCGGCGTTAATTTGGCTAAGCTAAAGTTAGCATTAGCTCATCTTTCCAATAACGCTACCTGTTCGACATCCGGCTGTAATGTAGCATTTCTGTTTAAGTGCGTCAGTCGATTTGGTGTTTTCTCACTCTCAAATTGTGTTTATATATATATGTATGTATGTATGCTTGTTTGTAAGCGTTTAAAAGCGTTATATATTTATATATATATATATATATAATTACAGACAAACTTAAATTTCCCGTTTGATGTTTTAGTATACGAACACAGGGTGACATGTCATCAATGTCCAAATAGGTCGAGATGAGTATCCAGGGGAATCTGTCCAGTGGAGAAAATGGTGCCATGGTAATGTTGGCCTTTCTTCAAGCTGACTGCAGAAATCCAGACTACAGAGAAGAACTCATCTCGTTGGGCCAGGATCTGAATCTTACTTGGGATGTCGATTTCAGCGGCTGGAGGGAAGACATTGAATTTGATGGTTTTTTGTCCAGTAGTATCTCAGCTGGTATCCGTGATATTCAGCCTTCAGTGGAGCTGCAACGACCTGGTGAGTACAGGTCTCTGGATCCATATTCTGAAATCAAAGATGAAATCGGTTTTCTATATTTGATAAAGTCAAATGTCTTGTTTCCGTGTAGAAACCGCTTTCATGTCAGTACTAGGCCGGTATTTACCTGCAGTATCAGTATGTATAATGTGGAAGTTATCTCTCACCGCATTCAGAAGGTCACTGACATGGGGAGACCGAGTCTTCTCCATCGCTGCCCCTGCTCTGACCTCCTCACCTTCAAGAAAGAACTCAAAGCCCATCTGTTCAACATTGCTTTTAATGTCTAATTTTATCATTTATTTTCATGTTTATATTTTATTGTCTGTATTGCTTTGCTGTTTTTATCTTACGTACTTTCTGGAAAGCGACTTTGAACGTCTAGAAAAGCGCTATATAAATGAAATGTATTATTATTATCATCCCTTCTGTTGAATCCAGAAACTGAATGTTTTAAAACTCTTAATTTCCTAGGAGACCGTGTGGTTGACGCAGCAGCCGTCCGTCGGGTCGTGGCGGAGCTGAGAGAAATCGCAGATCACTTCGAACACGACGTCGTCGCTCGGGCTACCCAGAATCTGAGCAGGAGCATCGAGACCTACCCGTTGCATGTGAGAATCCTGAGACCTGTGAAAATTAAATGTATTGATAAAAGAGAAATTATTAGACTACTGCAAGTGCTATGGTAACGTTTTCATCAATGATCTCGCTCCAATATTTTACAAGTTATTAATGTTTATGTAATTATTGTAGACTAAGATTTTGAGATCCTAGTAATAAAATGTGTGAATGTAAAACTGTGATGACCGAATACGCACGCTCTTGAAGCCTATTATTATTTTGTTCATTTCAAGGAGTGGACAAATTCCATTTCCTCTGCGGTGGATAGTGTGAGGCGGGGTATGTATCTGAGCGATCTGCCCCAGGAGCGAGTCGTCATGGCCCTCACGCTCACGCTGGTTCAAGGAGTGTGTGAGCGGAACCCACTGCGTCTGAGGAGCCTGTTTGGCAGCGCGCTGCAGTACATCGGCCGAGCGAGGCCCAGGTGACTCCCGTGTTGGTCCGTCGGCTGAAAGGAGCCGAGTAATGAGAGCACTCAAAATGAAGGATGACGTCGGACTCATTTGGGTTCATCGTGATATTTGAAAGTCTGGTTTGTCTTTAATGGAATGTGAGTCGAATTGCTGTATATTCCATGAAATTTATTTTGTATTGAATTTTTCCTTTGGCATATGCATGTCTGTATTAAATAAATATTTTCACAGCATTTGAGTTTCATTTTTTAAATACTGTGGGATTGTACTTTACGTAACCGCCGCCTTGCAGGTGGTAAAAAAAAAAAAAATCATCGCAGGTGTTTGTCTGTCTGCCCATTACTAGCAAGATAGCAAAAGGATCTGGATGAAATTTCCAGGAAATGTTGTTACTAGGATCAGATTATTACATTTTGGTGATGATCCAGAAGAGATCCAGGATTCTGCATAACTTTGAAATTTTCGTTAACATTGCAGTCAATGAAGCTTCAAAAATCAGTTACAAATAAACATCAACTCTGATTCACTTTAACTTTTCGTGGTAGGTGTAATAAAGATACCAAGAACGATTTAGAACCTTTTGATGATGATCTGGATCACCATGTCGACGTCTAAATCTAATGGAGGGGAATGAGCTGCTTGGCTCAGCGTGAGCGCCAGACAGCTGGGAAGGAATCACCAGCGAGAAGAACGAGACTGAGGGTTATTCCGGCTGTTATTCCGGCTGTTCTGTTTTTGGGGCCGCATATTGTGGCGTACGTGGATGTGTTTGGTGCTCAGACGCCGACCTTCGGGTAACACCTGGTTTTTTACTGTTGGTATTTTTTTATAAAACCATTTTTATTTTTATATGGTATAATTTATCGGTGGGGCACCGATAACTCGGAGGGGGGGGGAGGAATGTAACCGGATGATTGGCTTGGTTGCCCAGACCTTCCTTGCTGGGGGAGGTAATTAGGCAGGCAGGTGTGGGAGGGAGCACCTGTAGCTCATTTGCCACTGATGAGGGGGGGATAATGGGGGCTTCCCCTCTCTCGTTCCCGGCCTCACGCTTTCTTTATTTGCCTCTCCTCTTTTACTAGCCTTAGTGTTTATTTTGTTTGAGACCCGCGGTTATTAGTTTGATAGCTTCCTTTGTTTTAAAGTATTGTATAGTGTTTAAAAGGGAAGCCTATTTTAGGGTGTCAAATAAATCGTGTCAACTAATGCCGTGCTTGTATTCCCTGTGAGCGGACCTGTGGTTGGGAAACCCTCTAGGTCCAGATACATGTGAACCTTGATTGAGCCACATGTGATCTACAGAGCATAGCCTTTCTATGAATCAATCTGACGTCTGTAGTCATTTTTCTATACCGGGTCCGTTCGGACCCTAAAACCACCAATGTAACTTTTTTTCTAGAAGACATTCAGAACATGCTAAAATGGTAAACACTAGTGTTTTTGTGTTTAAATAGCCACCATGAGCACATACTATAAGCCTTGTTCCGATTAAAAAATGTTTGACGCCATTAATTGCATTTTACTTTCTTGAAACGGGTCCGTTCGGGCCCTAACACCACAAAAGGGTTAAATGTTTTAGACCTTCGCAATAGTCAGATTTACATACTCATGGTAGAACAGCAAAGGGCCTTGAGTTTTAGGAGTGTGGTTGATGTGTTATTTCCAAAGATTCCACGGTTCTGCATCCGACACATTTCCACACGTTCAACCATTCTTTAATACGGAAGAAAATAGAACAAGTAAAGTCGTACAAATCCCTTTGCAAGATGGAAATAAGGAACATAAAGCGACACAGGAATCAGATTCCACACATTTGCTTCGTTTGTAAGAGAAGGCATCAGACCAACTGTCAGACAAGGAAAATGAAGCTGTGCAGCCTTTAGTCGCCTCGACAGATGGTTTGGGGTCGTATCACTTTAGCCAAGGGATTGTCAGAGGATTGCACAGATTCAAACGGAAAAAACACAAAGTAGTAGTCAAACTGAAAAATGTACAAGTATTCCTAAGAATTTTAACAAAACTGATTCAGAGAAGAGGAACATTAAAACCAGGGCGAGCAGTGGAGTGCGTCGTGTTCCCTTCTCTGCTGCCGTGAAGCAGGCAGGACCAGCGGAGGTTAGGGATGATGTGAAACTGATTTCAGACCTTAACCATAGCAGACCTATTTATTTGTATTTTATTTTTCTTTGGGGGGGGGGGGGGGTGCAACCTCTGATAAATCCAACACAATTTGCAAGGAGAGCCCCAGCTTGTGTGTACTAATACACCTACTTCTACCTTAAGTGTTTTATTTTTCTTCCTTGACAAAGATACTCTTCTACTTCCTCCTATAGCTAATGACACTGTATGCCATCACGGCAGCGAGGGCCACCAGCGCAGCGCCGCCGTAAAGCAGCACTGGGAGCTCCGATTCTGGTTCCTGCCGCACCGGCGGCTCCTCTCCTTGGGATTCTCGGGGAGCCTCTGGAACAGGGGGTCCAGCTTGTAAGGGCTCCAGCACCGCCACGGTCTCTGGTTCTGGTTCTGGCTCTGGCTGGGGAGGCACTGAAATGGGCTCTGGCTCTGGCTTTGAGACATCTTCCGACTCTGCTGGTGCTGCTACGGCTTCCTTGGCAAGCGATGGGGGTGTCATTTCAGCAGGCACTGGGGCAGGGACTGGTTCTTCTGGCTCAGGCTCCGATTTGAACGCGGGAACAGGTAAAGGTGCTTCAGGTTCTGGATCAGAGGGAGGGGGTGCAGACGCTTCTGGGACTGGCAGAAGCAGCTCTGGTTCTGATGAGATGAGGGAAGACTCTGCTGACGGGACTACAGGCGCCTCTATAACAAATGCCTCCTCTAATGAGAGCAGGGAGGCTGGGGTTGCGGAGTCGTCCTCAGTTGGCCCCGGAACGAGAGGAATCAGGTCCCTAAACTCTTCCCTGAGCTCAGCCAGCTCACTCTCGGTACCCAAAACGCTCATCATGCTTTCTTCTATTGCCCCAACTTCGCCGCCTTCTTCAAGCAGCTCCGCCTCCTCACGCCCGACATGGACAATGTCCGAGTTTGAAGAGTTGTTCTCACTGCGTTCCTCAGCCAGAGCAGCGCCCTCGTTGCTGTCCAGGCTCTTGACGTCCTCGGGGTCCATCAGACCAACCTGTGCCCAAGACTCGTGGCCGGCAAGAGAGACGGGAAAGCTTTCCGTCTGCCAGGAGCTCTGCTCACTGCCGTCGTCTGCAGTGCAGAGAAGTGGCGAGGGCGGGCTGCAGCGGTCCGGATGCTGCTCTCCAGAGAGGATGTATATGTCGTTGCTGTCTTCAGCGATGGTTACACATCGGTCTTCTTCGGACCCAAGGCTGAATATTGCACTCTATGGGACACAGATAGAGATTTGTGAGCAAAATGCATACAATAAAAATGTGATGATGATGATGATGATGATGGCTGAACTTTGAGACGTTAAATGAAGAACTGCTGGGGAGACGGTCTTCTCAAACTGGGCTGTACATATTTTTAAACTTGGTGCAACATGAATAGAGAAAACAAATGAAAAGCTATTTTGTGCTCTAAAAAGAGTAAAGAAAAAAAAAAAACCTCTCTTCAATGCATGTGATCAGGAAACACTGCAGCTGCTGGGCGACAGACGGTGAAGGGGAGCGCTTGGTTTTAGCTCCGTGGCGAGGAGCTGGAAATAACCTTGTGTAAAATAAAGTTTTACAGTACACAAATAAAATTAAATAAAGAGTCTAGTGATGAAAAGGTAGGTAACAAGGTGGTTTATATTTTGTTGTCACTTTAGTTTGATAGGTTTTATATACTCCATTTTAAATGGGCTTGAAAATAATATTGGTCGCTTCTTGCTCACAAACCTTCAAAACAAAGTGCAGTAAAACGCATCACAGACAACCCTGATGACGTCACTGTAACCTGCTTTAAGCGAGGCTCGACTGCCACCTAGTGGAATAGAGCTGCCAACCATCGAGCAATAAGGTCATCTGCAAAGCTCCTATTATATAACAGATGATATAAAGTCATGAAGGGTTACATGGTAGCAGCACCATCAGCTCACTTTGCTTCGTGGTGGGATGCAGAACAAACAGTGTGAGGCTGTAACTAAAGGCCAGTGAGCACAATAACAAATATGTACCGACGTGCTCCGTGTCTGGAGGGTGTCGGCAGGATTACAGGAGGTTACGATAGCAGCAGAAACCAAATGTTTTTATAGGCAGATAGAAATTACAGGAAAAATATTTCTACGGAATTGCATAAAAATAATCTGTCAGCACTATACGAAGAAAAATCTGTGTGTAAATGAATGCAGCAAATAGAGAGAATTACTGCTGAATCCCTGGATTGAGTGTTGCACTTACTTTACATAAGAAGCAAATATACTGCAGCAAAGTAACAACACAGACCTTCACTGCAATTATTAGAGAAATATAAAGTTAGACAGAAATATACACACAAATATATAAATATTGTTTTGGGTAACTCAACCAGCTCACATCAACAAGCTGACTCAGGTACCCGTCTGCTGCTAGAAGTGACAAGCTGTTCCCGCAGTTCTTATCAAAGCATCTTTTCCTCCCTTCTGTGTCATTCTCATCCAACTTAACGACAGTCGGAACGCCAGAAAACACACAAGGTCCCATTTGAGTAAATGAAAATACATCTTGGTCTTTTTATTATGTCTGCTGGCCAAATCTGCTCCATCAGCATACAGTATGTAAACTACTACTGACCTACATCAACATTATATTTAAATGAATATTTAAATATTCCCCCCAAGGACACTGCAATGACAGTTTCATCCTGCCAGGCAGGGAAGAGATTAACTGTAACGGCATTTCATAGTTATCTAACATTCACTTTCTCCTTAAGCTGATTTGCATGCAAGAACAAGAGTTTCACCAAACCCATAACCTGCAGGCTCCCCCTGACAGAAGGGCAGCGTTGTCATGGTATTCAAGATAAACGCTAATCAATCCTTCTGCACATCAAGTCCAGGTTTCTTCTTCTATCTGGTTCTCACATATGTTGCATCTCAACTGAAATCAAACCTCAAAAAGGACGTTAGATTTAAGAGAAGATTATTCACCCAAGAACTGGATGGAGTCACTTTCGTTGCTGGGAACAAGAATGAGCGCCAGCCAATGAGCTATTTCTTACAGATTTTACAAGTCTAACTCTCAAGCAGGACAGTTTTCATGCCACAACCTTTCTGTCTGAAAGTGAAACTGATGGATAAACAATATTGTTTTGCATCAGTGATGTAACAAGGGGAAAAAAATGAAAAGAATTTCACCCGATTGGTAAATCCCATCTGAATCTGTTGTTTCTCCCGTCGTCCTCCAGCGTCCTGACGCTGTGAATCCGATACCAACTCCTCCAGTCCTCAGCTGTCGTATGTTTAACAGATTCTCCACCCTCCGTCGCCTGAAGACAATCCCTCACTGCAAGAATCGCCCTCCTGCTCTAGAGCCGCGTGTCGGTCCCTCTCACACGACCTTCCACCGCATGCAAGGAACGTCCGCCCTCCCCATCATCGGAGGGCGGAGCAACGCACACTGCCCCAAACATTTTGGGAAGCAACAATAGCTGCCATCTTTTGGGGCTGGTTACAAGTTAGCGCTACATTTGTAGAAAAGAAACCGTTAACCCCTCAGTTTACTCGCATACCTCCTCCTGAGGCGGTATGCGAATTTGGATTATTCTCCAAATTCAGCATTTCAATCAGTGATGTAATAAGTGAGGACCTAATGTGTTCACGGAATCTGACAACGTTGGGGAAATTCCATTTTCAGTCAGTCTGCTGTTTGCGTGCAGGTTCATAATCCGTCAACTCCAGTCTCCCGTCAGTACAGCAGAACAGTGATGCATGGACGCATTTCACCCTGGGGGGGGGGCTTATATAACACACAGGACCAGCGTTACACTGTGCAGCGTTGCATGCAAGGCCAGCGCGGAACCTTCGCAGCGTCTAAAATCATCATCATCATCACCGCAGCAGCAAGTCAGTAACCTAGAGGAGCTGATTTATTACTTTTATATTATTTTACTACCAAACATGAGAGTAAAACAATGCAGTTCTTCATTGCGTCTTGCTCAAAGGTCCGGTGCAATTCCATCACACTCATAAAGTCTGTAATATGAAGTGACCATTGTGCACGCTCAGTTCTCACTGGAGGACAACCGTCTGACCGACAAGAGCATGCCATAATCCAAACAGACAGATGGGGGGGGGGCTGTGAACAAACTCAGATTATCCAGAGAGGTTTGATATCATCTTCAAATAAAATTATCTGTAAGCATCAACTTTGTGGTATAAGTCTAATTTTAGAATTGGTTTCAAAGCACACGCCTGTTGGTTCAGATCGTTCATTCACCCCCGCCTCGCCTCCTTGTTCCCTGGCTGCGTTCTCGTCTGCTGCTTTTTGTTCGTGCCAGATGAAGCGTACGTAACATAATAATCCTTATTGTATTCTGATGGAAGCAACAACGGCTTTGTGAGAGTTCCATAAAACACGATGCTTCGTTCAGGCTGCGGTCGCACTGATGTCCTGGAAGAGAAGACATCAGTCTTAATCTGTAAATGTAAGATCTTTTATTTCAACACAAACAACCACCAGAAAGAGTAGAATACGAAATCTAAAGTGACAAATATGATAAAGAACCATCTTTCTGCTCCTCCATTATCCGTTTGTGCCTTCACGGTTCATAGAAAGAGCCGATTGCACGATAACAAAACTCAAAGGGGAGAAAGTATTTACATGCAAACATGTCAGCACTGATGAGACCTGGGAACACTTCCTCCATTAAGAGCTTGCCACTATTGCACGGTCACACACTTGCAAGGTCTCGACGCTCCAACGTGAAAAGTAAAACATGTTTACCTCGGCGAGTCGTCCTGCTCTCCGCTGAACAGACAAACCTCAAATCACAGAATGGCGCGGGTAGACCGGAGGTAGCCGTCTGAGGAGGCCGTGCTCACAAGCAGCCGTCAAACTAGTGGAGATTTCACTTTCCACTCTCTTTCTCTCACCCCCTCCTTCATATGCCCCCCCCCCCCCTTCCCATCGCTGATCCTGACCCGGCCCCCAGCCGACCCATTCTCCGTGACGTAACCCAGAGCAATTATGGCTCTTTTTTCATTCACTAGCTATCGCACGAAACCAGGAAGAGCATCACGGTTATGAAATAACGGTGACCAGAGTGGTGGCTTACACGTCATGTGACCAGCGTGATGACCTCATTGAAATGGGGCCATCTGCGGGAGCAGCGCTCCATTTATTACAGCTCTGGGGTAAATAGTCACACACTTGCTTTTACCTCCGAGCAACTTCAAAATCATTTTGTTGAAATAAAGTCTCAGTTATTTCTACTGTCATGTTTGCATTGCCCACTGACTATACTGCGAGCATCTAGTTCGTATCATGGTTATTGTTTTGTATTTTAGATTTGGCTCATATAGCCTAATACAAATGTATTTTGAAATAAATGTGTAAATTAAGATGGCTATTAGGAAGTATGCCGTCTCCTGTGAGGTTTAAACTACACTACGAAGTGCACTGGAAGGATACTGATGCCCTCATCTGGTTATTTTGAGGTTTGTGGTCATCTCCTGTTAGATTTCGTTCCATCTTCCAACACACAAACGACCCCGGCACACAGTTTAGTTCTTCATCCAACAAAGAAGCCGAGTGAACAGATGAGTCGCTGCCTATGATTATACAAATAACTAAGAAACTTATCCCTCAAAATTATTAATTAACTTCAGTTAGCGTTTTTTTTCTTTTCTTTTCATACCTCAAAAACATATAAAGAGATCTTGAAGTTTTGTGGAGATAGATATTTTTTTATTTTGTAGAATTAAAAGTATGATTAAAATTCTAAAGGCATGTTTTCAAGGTAAGAGTCATATTATGACTATTATGGGACTGGTGACAGTAAGAGGACTCGCTAACGACAGCGTCATTGCATTCTAATCTCATCCTCATCTAACTCAAACTTCTATTAAAAACAAAATTAGTTTTCGACATCCAGGCGATTCAAAAATTAGACATCAGAACATGCATGGAATATTTTTTTGCCACCATGTGCGTAGAGACTCACCCATCCCCCTTGCTGGATGATGTAGCCCGCTTCATCCTCCTCCAGGAGGCGCACCCCCAGGTGTAGCAGCGCAGTGAGGGGCTGGCCCTCGCTTTGTAAAGCCTGCAACAGCACCAACGGTACCAACACCTGGGAGAGAGCGCAGAGCAGATGCAACATGTCCTTGTGCCGAGTCCTAAATCAGGTCTTTGAGCGTCAAAAATAATATAATTAAAACACACTTTACTCCAGCCTCCCTGTGTGTGTGTTGAGAGATCCATCGTTGTGCGTCTAAATGTGTGGTAGTCCAGAGGCCTGAAACAGACACACAAAATCATGCGTGATAAACATGAAGTGTGCACTATTTGTCAGAATGCTGCAAACTGACCCTGTGAGGAGTGTGTGTACGGCTGCTGCTAGGTGTGTGTCCAGATCTCTGGCCACCCCGTCTCCCACTGCAGCAAGGTGGTCCTCAATAGAGGTCTCCGGATTGGTTGGATTGAACACCAGCGACGGGTGTCGGTTAGATCCCGTTGTGGAAAAGGCTGGAAACAACACAGACGCAGGAAAGAGAAATATATCGCACGTGGAGTGAAGACCGTCCAGGTTGGCCCCGAGGAAACCCTGCACGGCTCACGTTGACAAATATTGATCTCCTGACGATGCCTTCGCACAAACAGACCAACGTGATGCAAAGAACGCTGGATAATGTAAAGAATAAAAGAAAGTTCTGAATATGGCTTCCCTTTCTCTTCAGAGTAATGTTCAATAGCAATAGAATAGTTCAAATGTGAACCAATAGAGAACTGAATTTCACTGGCATTTTAAACATTTTACAGAGGGTAACCCTAAGACGCGCACGCGTGTGTGTGTGTGTGTGTGTGTGTGTGTGTCCACTTACAGGCAGTGATTTCATCTTCAAGCCGTCGCAGCTCTTCCTTTATCTGCCCTTTTATCATTGTAATCTTCTCTCTCTCATCCTGGGAACCTCCTGACGGCGATAAAAACACGACGTGTAAAGCCACAGCCAGAATCCTAATAAAGCATCACACGCTTTTCTCAACACATTTAGGCGCTTGTAAAGCATTTTGTGATTAAGATGTTCATCTGCACCTTTATCTACGTTTACAACAATTAAATGTGTCAGGAAACTTTATTAGGTACAAATGTTTGTCAGCAGATTTACGACCAGCTCATGCTTTGTGAATCACAACACCAATAAAAAAAAACTATTTGCGCAACAAATGAGCTACGCGTGTCCATCAATCCTAACGTCCGACAGAAGGGGACACGTCGGCAGGCCACGGTGCAGCTGTCGTAATATTCATTCAATTCCATTGAAGGAAAAAGAGAAAAAGACACATCCTCATTCGTCTACGATTTAGCACCCGACCGGAAATGATTTCATTTCATGTTTTCATGGTGAAAAACGAACTTAGACATTATCGTAACAGGAACAGAAGAGAGGCCCACTCCCTCATTCCGTGTCCAGCAGCGCGCACGTGAACGCCCCCGAGGACCGTGTGGATTTTTGCAGGGATCGTTGCTGTTTTAACTCTAAGCCAGACAGCTAGCCGGCCAACTATTTTACTTTGGTTCGCCGGCGTGTGAGTGATCCTACGCAGATTGCGCATGACAGACTGTCAGACATTGGAAGGGCTCGAGCGGAAAGCAGGGATCAGCCGCTCCTCGGCCATTCTTCACCCAGTCAAAGCAAGCGCGCAACAATAAAACGGACAGGAAATGGAGAGGACATCCCCGTCTCTTTCTTAGCACGCTGCGCCAAAGATATCAGTGCACATCGTAAGAGCCACGAAATGCTGTTGGCTGGTATGGGATGCGGATTCACACAACTGCACACAACACACGTGTGTAAACAACTGTAGGTTAAAAACGGTTCGTAAATATTCCACTGCATGCGTGTTTTTACGTTAGACACAAGAGCAGTACAAAAGACATTTTCAGGACAAGCAATGGCTACTTTAGAAATACTGGAAGGACTGTAGTCCAGTTTAGAGTACCAAATTGCATATATATATACACAAAGGACTACACCCACATAATTATGGTTCTAAACTAATGTCCGAAAAGGTCGAACCATACGAGAGCACTGCTGGCAGCAAGCGTACGCCACCCAGAATGTTACCGTCGCGCTTGCACGCGTGCGCGACTCCATTTTTGTGCTGCGTGAGACGTTTGCCACGACACGCGTCAGACAGTACAAACCACGCCTTCACCGCTTACACAGAATAAAAATAAATCCAGCAGGTTGTGCTAAACTAACATAACAATGAGAAGAAAGGGCTTTCTCCTGACCTGGAGTCTGTGATCTATTGACGGGAAGCATTCCCAGGTAGCTGAGCACAATGAATTTGGTTTCATAATGGAAGTCCTCAGGCACAGTGACGGCGGTGATGGAGGCAGAAGGGGCGGAACCTGAGGTAGCCATCGAACCGACCAGCGTCAGACGCTCAGGCGCATAAGCTCTTCCGGTCAAAGCGGGACGTCTCACCTGAAGAACAACCAAAGGAGCTTGTTTATCTCGCAGTCCAGACAATTCTGGTGAAATTTTGACGAACAGAATTTAAGGAAATCTAATAAGACTCTTGGGGGGAAAAGTCGTGATGACATATTAAACTACAAAGAGGTGTTGGTCATAAAGCAAAGTCATCACAGGCACACATCACGTCAGGTGGCCACTGGCCCATCTGGCAAAGGGACTGTAAACAAACAAAAAAAACTATTTCTAGTGTCATATTTTTTTTGTCGCCTCCCTAAACAAATTTCGTTTAAACTCTTTTTTTTTTTTTTTAAATGAAGCAACTTTCGCGAGAACCACTGGCTAGCAAATTAAATCCGAGTTTATCAGTCCACATCAAGGGGGCCGGTGACGCCAATGCGAACTTTGAGTGAGATTGATCGTCAAGCTTACCAAACAAATTGACTTCCGGCTCTACTTGTCAAAATAAAACCTCTTTCCGACTTGACAAAGCAAGCGTCAGCTACACGTTACAAAGTTCAAATAAAAATTTTTTTATGACCATTACAGTCGCAGGAACTCAACTAAATAGTTGTCACAATTCATTTTCTAAAATGAAAACGGGCTACAAAATACTCCGACGTTGTCCCCGCTCGGGGGTGAATTCATAACCAGACTAGTCTTCCTCGTGAAATAATTAGCTGACGTTAAAACAATACGCCTGCTCCACTGAAAAAGTAGGCAGACAAGCTGTCGCTGGAACATTTCAGCACACGCTGGAGCTATAAACATAAGCTAGCTTGATATTACACCTTTATGTAGCATCCCGGCTAAACACACCTCAATTGGATTTTAAGTTAAACGTGGCTGGAGTCCATTTCTTACCGTCCTTGGTCCAAAGGCAAAACAGGTGTTGACAAACGTCAAGTTGATTGAAATATGCGCCACAGACCCCGGCTGGCAGCAGTAGCTCTAGTAGCAAGCGTGCTTCTGATGCTAAACAGGCTAGCGAGAATACAACCACTTCCGGTCGCGACCTTCAAAATAAATGTATCATTCAGCTCCAAATAGTTAATTTAAATAGTAAGGGGTTATGTGAAAGTATTTGCCCCTGCAGGTTGTCCTACTCTTTTCTGCACCCGTCATGGAACATGCCTGCAGGTAAAGCCATTTAGCCATTAGCTCTGTGTTGTTAAAGGCCCCGACAGCGGGTTCGCGGGTTTGTTAGCAGGATTTGAGTTTTAAATGTTTTGTTATTTTTCTTCTCAGAAGAAAGGGCATTGTGTTGTTGGTTTAAACTGAGCTCTGACTGAGTTGTAGATTAAATTTCCTTTTGAGGGAGTCCTTTCTGTTGAATCTTTGATGATCTATAAATGAACCGTTGACATTTTGACTGCTTGTCTCTTGAGTCTTGTTTCGGCAGCACGGTGTCAGTGTAGAGCAATTAATGTTGCCTCACAGCAAGAAGGTCACAGGTTCAAATCTGGCTTGCGGCCTTTCTGTGAGGAGTTTGAATGTCCTAACCCTAACCCCGTGTCTGCGTGGGTTCTATCAGAGTTCTCCTGCTTGCTACCACAATCAAAAACATGCAAATTAGGTGCATTGGTCGGGGGTGTCAAACTCGAATTCACGGTGGGCCAAAATGTAAAATTAATCAAAGCCACGGGCTAACATTGAATAAATGAACCTTTTAATACAGACCCAAACAAGTTTTGCTTTAACATTGTATATGGAACAAGCAACGCTTTTGTAATTTAATAGTGAAGACATGCAAAATCAAATGGTGATAGAGCTGAAAATGAAGTATTTAGAGCACTAAAGGAAGTTTGACACATTTAGCTGGAGGGGTTACTTAAAAGAGTAATCGTTTTAAGAGTGGGCAAACAATGGATTGTAGATTCTACAAAGGCAGAACTTACTAATTAATCATTTATGGCTATAATTATTTGACACAGGTCATATTAAATGTGTTTTTGAACACTGGGCAAAAAGGGTTTGAGCTTTTAATATAAAGCTAGGGAGAAAGGGGAGAAAGACTGATCTCAAGTTCATCCATCGAGTGCAGCGGCTCGATCTGGGAGGTTGTTGTCTGCAAACATTTGAATTACAAAACCTCTTGTTTTCCAACTGCTGGTTCATTCTGAGTTCCATTTCCATCCATTTCATTTTCCTGCAATCGGACTTTAGTCTCACCAGCAGCCTCGAGTGCATCATGGGAAACATCCCATTTTAAGTCCATACATATGGTTTAATTACTTATTTAATTTGCTATGTCCTTGCAAAATGTTCTCCTTTCAATTGTTCAGGGAAACGTGTTGTTCTACAGCCTGATTGATAAAGTAGTCAAAGCTACAAAGTCACCAAAGATATTCACGTACTTCTTCTACAATTTTTGGACTATAGCCTAAAATGACTATAAACAACAAACCAAAGAAATACATTTCAATGAGAAACCTCAGAGTTTTTGAGACATCTTTATTTACAGCATGTAAATAAGCAGTTTCTTCTTGCTGTGCATTTTGGCGCCACCTAGTGGACTCAGTTATATCAGATGGCAGCCAAGACGAGATGCCATGCTTTCCACAAAGGTCTAAAAAAATAGAACTGTCCTCCCCAAATACCAAATCAAGGTTTCTTAACCGATTTAAAAATGCTTAATTAACTCAACAATGCTTTATTCAAGGCTTTAACTGCATTTTATGTAAATATTGTTGACACGTCAGTTGAAGCAACCTCTTATTTGGGAGGGGAATGGAGGTGTAATTAAGAAGTAAACAAGGCCTTAGGCTTTCCACAAATTATTTAAGACACTAGAAAGATGTCAGGACTACGAGACGGTGACCCAGTAGTCTAACCTGTGGCCATTAAGCAGGAAGTGAGGCATGTGTGTTATATCGTACACTAGTAGGGATTAAAGCATTACCATCAGATTAGCAAATGACTTTAGTTTCTCTGCCAGGTGGCACCTCCTTGTCCAGCAAAGGAATCTAAGATTACAGCTTGACCTCACAGTTTGAGCTTGACCTCACTTGACCTCACAGTTTGAGGGAGACGTATCAAACATCCAACTGATTGGCATTTAACATCAAGCCAAATGCACGCTTCGGGTTTTGCCATCAAACATTTTCAAATATTAGTGTTTAAAAAAAATTTGCTGTGTAATTTTTTAAGACACACCGAATGGTGCACATTTCCTCGTCTGTAGGCATTTTAGGTAATAGCCTCAAACATGCAGAAGCACTTTTCTCAACCTTTATAGAAAAGTGAATGTGATAGACCCGGACATATTGCAGCGAGCACAAAATATTACCCAGAGAACTGGGGACGCACACCCTCAGATTAGTTGCCCATGCACAGGACTCATTTTAACCCACTGAACCCTGCTGACAGCATGCAGAACCCCAGAGAAGCATGATTAGTGTGAACCTGGAAGTCCACATGTTAGTAAATATAGCATATTAATATAGCATCTCCATTTGTTTAGTTGTGGTATTTCCACTCTCTCTGAATCCACTCGGTCATCATTCAACGAGGGTTGGGATGACAAAGCAGCCACCACAGTTATAAAACTTTATGTCAGCAAACCTAGAACCGCCTCCCCTACCCCAAGAAAGTAGACACCCTGTGCAATCCCAAAAAGAGGAGCGATGACCAAAGCACGGCACACTGCACCTTTCAGGAAAGCTGTTGGGCCCTCCCGCGTCATGATGCGCCTGCAAAAAGAAAATATCACAGGACATGATGCATGATCACGTTTATACGTTTATAGGCAAGCAAAAATGTTGTATTGCAGACTGAAAGTCGTACCGGGTGCAGTCAACGATTCCTCTGTACGAATCCTCACCCTCGCCTTTTTGCAAGGTCTGCAGACGAGTCTTAACGACTGTACGGGGTTTTGAAACACAGAATGTGGCGTCGTTACAACTCAGAGCTGACGTCAGCTAAAGCAAACTGCAGCCGCTGTGGCCACAGGACACAATGACAGTCACAGCCTTGCAGCCGATCACTAACATGCCGTAGAATAAAGACCAGCAGTAACGTCACACAATGTGTCTGAATATTATCTTATACTGAGACCAAGTGAGGCTGAATCAGTCAAATCTTTATTGGTTCACTGAACTGAGCGATCGTGTCTTGTATTGGTCACCAATGGTTTGTGGTGTTCCATAATCACTGAGTTGCTTTGAATATTTAATTAAAGGACCAAACCCTGACAGAAACATTGCGGCACTGGGTGTGTATTTTCCACCTGCTTCTATTGTGGCTGCTAAACTCTCCATCCTTACCCCACCTCCTCTCCTATCATCTTTCCTTTTCTCTATCCCCCCCCCCCCCCACTCACCATCCAGCGGCGTTACAGCCACAGCTGCCACCGAGCCGGCAACGCATCCCGCCACAAACGACTGCCAAAACGGCGCCTTGTCTTGCACTTTCCCCGCTCCTTCCTGGCCTAGCGCGTTTAGGTTGGCAAACAGTGGGAAGTAGATCATTGAGAAGGGGACATCCCTGCAAGATGAAATGATATGGAGCGGTTACATGTTAGAAATAGGATGAATTGAAAAGCATGAAGCATTATTAAGTCATAGGAGGTCCTATTCAATAGCTACATAGCAGTCAGACTGACGGAATCTATTGATCGTTGTTGATTGGAAGAAGAGTCAGGAAATTCATCATATGAATTACGCAATGCGAAACCAGCTAATTAAAGCAGTGATGATGGAGACGAGTGAAAGGAGAGGCCAATGAAGTTAAAAACACGGAGTGTGTGTGTGTGTGTGTGTGTGTGTGTGTGTGTGAGAAACCTCATTAAGGTGGCTCCTGCCCCTCTATAGAGACCCGCCAGTCCACGAGTCTTCAGCAGGTCTGCGGTGATGCGGGTGGCTGAGGGCCGAGGTGAAGCACTCGGTCGCACCGGGGCGGGTGCCACTAATGGTGGAGCTGGAGCAGCAGGAGTTGGAGCAGGCCTCTGAGCAGCTGGTGGTCAAACACAGACTGTCGCAGGTTAGACAGCAAAACACGTGTAGTCGTCATTTCCTCCCTGGATAGTATTCTTCAAGATATTTGGAGATTACATCTTTTAGCATCCTTTTGAAACACTGTAACGGTATGTGTACAAATAAAAAAAAAAACTCAAACTCAAGGCATAAAAATCCAATTAACCAACTCACCGAGCCTTCCTGCGTCCTGCAGCTGGATCTTAAGCATCTCCATGGGAGTGGTGACCACCACCTGACAGGTCCCAGCCCCACACCCTGCCAGCACTTCCCCCCACAGGGGCAAATGCCTGGAAACACGATGTTTAAGAGTATTCTCTGTCTCCGAGTGAATCACTAAAGAGCAGCAATCAAATTACCCATCCTTGGATAGCTTCTGTCTGAAAACGTCATTGGCAGCCAGCTTGATGGCTTTTTCCGGCGTGACAAGAGTGAGGTTCACCGCCGCTCCTGGAAAACACAAACAAGGTGGTGACAGTGGTAAATCTGACTTTCCACTGAGGCGCACAAGTAGAACCATCCTACGGCAGCAGTTTATGGCTAAACTGTGGGCTGGTAGCAATACAGTCTGGTTATTAAGATCAAAAGATTAAAGGCCTGCAGGAGAAACAACAGTAATGGTAGCTGGATTAAGTTTACAGTAAAGCGCACTTGTTTGTGACGGGGATGAGAAATGAGAATACCTCTGTAGCATCCAAAATAGCCCTCTGAGCGAATCGTCTTCGTCAGGCAGTCCAGCCTTTAAAGACAAGAATTAAAATTAAGACCTTTTTTTTTTCTGTGTAAACAGAATCTGCCATAAACATGCATATATATAAATATATATTTACATTAAATCTACGGACATACATGAATAACAATGAAATACTGTTCTGCTTCCTTCATTAGATTCATCACCTTTTACAGAGATGCACTGTAATGTCACAAAAGCACACTGAACAGCGTTCATGAACGGAATGAGCCGTTTTGTGGAAAATCTCTTTTTCTTCAAGTTTGAGAAAGAGCATAAACCGCGAGTTTGGCCTTGAGGGGGATAAGTTACCCACACTATTTTTCCATTGCTGACTCACGGTGGAAAACCTCAGTCTGAAACACAGGATGGGTCCGCCCAAATCAGACAGCTGGATTGGTGCCCACCAGATGTGTGCAATTAAGAGTTCTGTGTATTTTGAGCACACAACCTTTTTCTTTTTACATCTGAGATTTACTTTTGATTGTGCTAAAGTAATTTTAAAAAAATTCTAAAGCCCTCTAATGCTAACACTAATGTATTTCAAATGACAACGATGAATGCTACCAATAATTGTAAATCACAAGCCCGTCACAATGCTGTGAAAGCACTGCAGATACTTCTAATATGACCTAATGAGTGACTTTTATTATTTTTACAAACTGACAAAAGCAGACACCAAATAAGGGATGAGTGGGTGTAGCTGTGCTGCCCCCCCCCCCCTCTCTGGGATTCAGTGTGAGTCACTAAGTTCTGTGATATACAAAATAATCAGACTTTGTTATAGCTCAAGTTAGAGCATCATTTAAATCATGATTTAAATGGATGATTTATGTACGAAGGACTTTCAACGGAAACAAGACCGCAAGGGCTTTTTTGAAATGCTCCTCTTAGACAGGATGTTTGACTTTATTTGTACTGTAATACATGCTACTGTGTGACTGTACTTGTAATCTAACATTCTATCTAATAAATATATTCATCATCAAGCACTTATTACACCTTTAAATCAGCAGAACATATTTTGCTTTAGACTTTTTTGATTTGGTTTGAATCGTTCTTGCATACTTTACATGCAGAAAAACATTTGATTGCCATTACCGAACCTTCAAGGCAAGGATACATTTAAAAGATTTTTGTCAATAACAGCAATTGTTTAAAAACAAAAACAAAATCATTCTGAGTTGTGAAGACTAAATCGTCATCATGTAAAAATGACTATTTTATGTGGCAGATCGAGGATGCCAGCAGGTTATCCCGGGTCAGGGGAGCCCAACTCACATTCCTTTGTACGCCAGGATGCCCTGCTGGTTCTGGAGGCGGGTCTTGGCCAGGTCAATAGGAAATACACATGTCACACCAACGAGGCCTGCCACGCCCCCATTAATCAGCTTAGCGGGGAGGCTGTAGAGGGATCAGCAAAGACACGCACACACAGACCGATGAAAATGGGAAACATCCGTTCATGGAGAAAGATACAAATAAAGTGGGCAGTCAGCATTTAACAATCAGACGCACACAGGCAGGTAGTTCATGCTGACCTGCCCGCCGAGCTACTAAAACAAAGACACTTACTGAACTTCTTTCTCTGCCATCCTTCTTGTCTCTTGGCTCAAGGCCCTCTCCTCCTCCACAGCCCCTTCCTACTTGTCTTCCGTTTCCTCTTCCTCTTCTCGCTCACACTTTGGCATGCAGTCCACTGTTGTCACTGTTGTCTGTTGTCACCACCAACCCCTCTCTGACCTGGCCCACCAACAGCTCGCTCTTCTTCTGTTAATATGGCTGCACTGGACTGCCTGGTGCTTTCCTTCTCCTTGGAAATGTCGAGGTGGACGCCCTTTTTGCTGTTGTGGCCAAAACCACCAATGCTACGTCTTCTGGCCAGTTTTCCTTCTTGACTGTACCTCACACCAAAACACAATCTCTCCCCCACTGCTCAGGGGGGAGGAGGGACAGCGAGAGAGAGAGAGAGAGAGAGAGAGACAGAGAAAGCATGCAGTGGATGTGAAATAGATTATTCTTAAGTGAACCTTTGCTTTGCTGCTTTGTGAGGAGTGAGTATTGCTTTTCTGAAAGGCACTGTATAATTATAATGGCTTAATAACTATCATAACATTACAAGATTACCCTTTGGATGGACAAATGCACACCTTACATGAACAGTCAAGGACCTCTACAATCCACACACGAAGGACTGCTACAATGAGATGGAACATAATGAGTTGCGCACGGCTAATAGAAAGGCGGTTCATATTTCTGTTCTTGCTTTTCTACATGTCCTGTTTTTTCCTTTTTTTCTTCCCCTTTCCTTCCTCACCCAAACTCCCTCTTGAATGCTATTCTAAATCTCTCTCTACGCCCATTCCACCTTTATTTTTTTACTGCTTTAAACCCTCACTCTATCCTTGCACGTCTCAGTAGAAGTAGCCAGATTTTGCTTGGTTTATCCCTTTTTTTAGATTCCTATTTTTTGTCTATTTACATTAGCTCAACTTTGCCTCCTCAGAATATTTTTCCATCCATGTCTTCATCATAGTTTTTTTTCCCAGTGCGGGATCCTAGTCACATTCTACACATGCCTTTCAGTGAGCCTCGTTCTGTGAAACTTGGCTCAGCTTCATTCACTCACAGTGGGGACCCTGCCAAAGCTCAAACAATCCAACCTTCAGCTCCCAGATCTCTGTTTCCCCTAAAATCTGCACTAGAATGCACTCGCTTACATAGATCATGAAGCACAATCCCCTCAATGCTTTCAAAAGCCCTAAATTTCCTCCATCACATGAGACATAAAACTGTGTGTGTGTGTGTGTGGGGGGGGGGTCTTACCTCTGTCGGTGCATCCCACAGACAGGATCAGGCTGTCTACATTCCTTTCACTTTAACATTGCATGCAGCAGCGGTGGTGAAGCGAGAGCGATCTAAGAGAGTCAGCCGCCACTCAGGGGCCATTGCACAAACGGCAGCATTGTCCCGCTGCACAAGTCCCTCCCTCTGTCGGTGGACTGTGTGTGCACAGCCCCAGCAACACATCTCTACACTAACACAACTCAATACAAACTTATGCCTGTGGACCTGTTGTGACAACACACACAACATAGACACAGCAGGGATATTCATACACAATGGCAACGCAAGTGTGTATTGTTTCCATGAAAATATACTATTCAACTTGATCTGCAGCCAAAGTGAAGGCTGGCCATCAGTAGTGAACTCACTGTTCAGCAGCCTCAGTATTACATAATACTTCCAGGCATGTTTAATTCTACAAACGTTCACAGCCTTACATCTGTTACCTAGGTAACAGAGTCTTAGCAACATGGTTCTCACTGTTTCGGACTTTTTAATAGTTTGAAATATGTAAAAGAGGCGTTAAATGGACACGACTTTTATGTAAGGATGCCAACAAAGACAACATGTCGCTACCACGACAACCAGCCATTGCCCCAAACCACTTTTTCATAAATATTGATTGAAGAATTGATTCTTCTTGACGGAAATAAGCTAGTAAGCCTATTGGTGATCATTTCTCTCATTGAGCTGGCTTTCATATTTAGATAGAGAGAAGTCAATCCCTTGGGAAGGCTCCCTCAGGGAAAATGAAGGATTTTTAAAAATTTGAGTAATTAGTTAGTCTACTGTTAAAATAAAAAGGTGGTCTTAGTCGTGAAAAAAGACAACTTATTATGACGTAGATACTCAAATATTCTCTGAGGTCCCTGATGTTCCCTGCATGTCAAGTTTAGGGGGTTTAAAAAATGTCTCTTGAATTTTTGTGCACTGAATAATAATAAAAAAAAGCTATAAAAATGTGGCATACATGTGTGAAAGATATCCTCTCTATGCTGCAGTTAAGATTCGAATCATCACTAATTCTTAAGCAGACATTGGTATGGTTTGTCTTATTACTAGCTTACAAAAAAAGCGAATAACAATAAGGTTTAAAGTAACTGTTGGATGGTGGTTGAAAGATCAGTTCAAGCAAAGGTGTAAAGTAAGCCATTGTGATATCTATTTAGAAGAGTTTAAACTGGACAAGAAGAAGAAGAGCTACTTTATTCATCCCTAGTGGGGATATCAAAAACTGTTAAAATTAGGGTTAGGTTAGGGTTACCATGCTCTGAGCAGTCAGGTAGGGTAGCTTTTGCAGTATGTGTTTCATTATAAACTCTCAAACTGGCCCCATAATTCGGTATCGAGATGGATCTACTGATTCGTCATGACAGTTTTCCTATTTCCTATTTCCACACCTGGGATTAAAAAAAAAAGCCTGAGCTTTTTTTCGACATCCATTTTAAATTTGTCTTTGCCGCATGTTTATTACACAGCCGCAATCCAGGACCAATCACATAGTTCAATAAATATTTCATAAAGACCTTCTGTTTGCTCTCCTTGCCTTTCAGACATCGAAGCAAATTACTAACGTTTTTTGCATTTATCTTTTCCACACGCTATCCAGGTAAGTTTTTATTTATTTATTTCAAGTCCATATTTAGGCCCGAGCGCCTATCCTAGGCGTAAGGGGCTATTGCTTTTGCAATGCAGAAGACGACAAGTTGACGAGTCAACCATTGGCATTCAACTTCGCCATGCTGTTGACAACGACTAACACTGGTCCAAGATTTTCGGATCAGGCTAGAGAACGGACGGGCCTGACGGGACACAAGTACACAAAATATCAGGCAAAAATAAAGAATACTGGTGGCACTATGAACATTATTTATTTGATCACATTCAGACTGGCCAGCGCAACATCTTCACCAGTGCATTTGAGTAGAATAGCTAAAAAGACAACTGCTTTTGCATCCTTTGTGTCTGAATGACACTACTGCCCACTGTTGTCAAAAACCATAACACGTCAAGTAATAGTTAACACATTAGTAAATAACTCAAAGCCATTTCGGCAGCATATATCATCATCAAAACAAATATTCACATATAATCAAACAATCAATCGGAAAATTCTCCTGCAATCGAAATAAAATAAGTACAAATAGTTTCATGTTGGCAGAGCTGTGATATCCTGTTCTTTAAATGTCTTGCAGATGTTTTTCCATTGTGAGAAATTACCAGACCCATTATAAGATTATACCGATGAGTTTGTTTGTGGCAGTCCTTAAGATAATAATTAAATAAGTTGCTGCTGTTTTGAGACATTTTACATTCACAGCTAAACACTATCCTGAGGGCAGATTGGTTCACTCAAATATAGTAACCTTCTATAGTTTAATGAATAGAGCAGAGAGAGATTGATGCTCATAGAACGTAGACAGTGCATGCATTTTCTAGATTTTGCCGGCGTCAAACTTGATCACGCAAGGGGCCAAAATTCAAACTATGTTGCAGGCCAAACAGTTTTTTTTTCCACTTATTGAACTGTCAGGTTCCTGCAATATTTTGACCTGAAAGGTTCAATTTGAAAAGATTACAACTACTTTTTCCTCAATAAAATAAATTTGGTGACTCTCCTGGGCTGTGAGTTTGACATGTGATTTATCCAGTCAGAAATGGTTTTAAGAGTTCATTTCTGCAAAGAGAATGGAAAGGCATTCACACAATTTTGTTATGTATGAAGCACAGGCAGGAACCATAATAATTTATATGCCTTGTTTTACACATAGGATTCAAAAACGTGTTTTTTTTTTGCAGGCAGATTAACGGTGAGCAAAAATCCATTTATTTATGAATGGCGCATAAACCTCTTCATAATGTCTGGGCTTTTCAGATATAGTTGTCAGCGGTTTCCGGAGCATGAGCAGACCTGCTACCCAAACCGCAGTCTTCTTTACAAAGCTTAGAACTACATCTGAAACACAGGAGACAAATGCCAACAGCTGTCTTTATTTGGAATTAACAGCAACATTTGTTTCTTTTTTTTTTAAACAAACCCCTTCTGCATCTTTTCACCTCCACCGGGTCACTCTGGGAAACACCGTCTGCAACATCAACACTGTAAAAGTAAAAAAACAACAACAACAATCAAACATTAATACATTCCCCAACACCATAATATCAGCAAATTGAAAACAAATTTGGGCAACTTCATTTAAGTTATATTTGTTTGTGTTCACCTGCTCTGAAAATGTTCAGCCTTGTCCAACACATTTAGGACTGCTGAGTGAGTCAATGAACTCGAACACAGGTTCTGAAACTAAACAGCGTCTTAACAAGCTAGCGGTGCACCAGAATCACGAGCAGCTTCACACAGCTCCACGCAGCATGGAAGAGCATCACTTCACGGTGTTCTATGATCCTGGTTTCGGCTAACTAGCTACAACTTAACCGAGTACTGAAACCCTTGCGAACTTATTGAGCGATTGCTGTCGTGCAGCTAACTTTCCAAGCTGCTATTTAAGCAAAGGACACACCTGTGTAACTCAGGGACAGTTCATTGAACGCATTAGCCATTAGCCCAAACATAATACAGCATAGGGACCGATTGAAGCGTTAACCGACCTCTGCTAGTTCCGTTTAGCCGGTCTGCTGTGGTTCTGCTGTGGTTCTGTTGTGGTTCTGTTGCTGTTGTTCCCCCGCTAACACGCTATGTCGCTGACGTTACCTTTCCTGGGCCACTCGGTGGGATTTTGCCCATGAACGGGCTCAAATAGCGACGAAATCCCGCAAATTATCCATCCATACATCCCAGACACACACGATAAAATTCTACCGAACTCTTTGACGTGGGCCAGAACTATTCCAACAGCGATTAAACAAAATACTACGATCTCCGACACTGTCAGCAGCTGACTTAGCTTAGCTGCTAGCAGAACTGTACAGAAACGCGAAAGATGTGCGTCATTCTACGCGTCATTGACGGATCAGACGCCCATTGGTTGCTGAGCGCGTCAGTGACGGACCAGACGCCCATTGGCTGCTGAGCGGAGCGACGGATCAGACGCCCATTGGCTGCTGAGCGCGTCAGTGACGGACCAGACGCCCATTGGCTGCTGAGCGGAGAGACGGATCAGACGTCCATTGGCTGCTGAGCGCCTCAGTGACGGATCAGACGCCCATTGGCTGCTGAGCGGAGTGACGGATCAGACGCCCATTGGCTGCTGAGCGCGTCAGTGACGGGTCAGACGCCCATTGGGTGCTTAAAAACTGTTGAATCAGCATGATCAATTTGAACGAACTCCTCCTAGGGGGTTTCACCAAGTGAGCTGAAATTCAGTGTACACCATCTAGAGACTTGGGGCATCAAAAGTTATCCAAATTATTTTTATACATTTTAATGTTTCTGTGCGGCAAAGCTCCAAACTTGAGGTAGAATTTTGATAGTTTTTGTACACCAAAAATTGCGCCCGTTTGCACACACACACACACACACTCCAATCAAAACCACATTTTAAACACTTATTGGACCCTTCCTACCTGGACACTTTAAAAGTGAAACTTTGAAAATCGGCCTTACAGCGCCCCCTACAGAACTATAATGAAATGATGCTCCAATATTTTTTACTTCCGTCAATTTGGTGTCAGTTTTTTTTCCTTCTATAATATCCATGCACTTCTCTTATATTGCGACAGGGGGAGAGCGTGTTTCGCGTATCGGCCAAACCTTTTCTCCGCGTTGTTATTGTTTACAAGATTTAAATGTAGCCGGATTTTTTTCTGAGAACGATAAACAAATCCTGCGGTGTTCATGATCTTTCGAAAACTGTTGTAACTAGAATTAAAGTAGTAATAAAGTAAAACATCAACAATTGGAAATTGGAAAATTAACGACGCCTTCACAGAACGAGCCACACATTGTGATTCTACACAAAACCACACATGAAACGAGCCCAGAAACTTCAAATTAATCGCCTCTTTTATACCTGGGTCCACGTTCTCACTTTATTATTTTACTCTCCATTCACACACGCATTCCCTTTAAACGGCGGAGGCGCGGATAGATTCGAAGGTGTACTTGTCGACAACAGACTTTTGGTACACGAACGAATACACAATCTAACTACAAACGTTTTCAAACATTTATAGTTAATAAACATAACGACCAGTATTCTCGGCACTCTGGTGGATTACGACACTCTGTAACGTTTTAAACGACATAAATATTTATAACCCCCACCCCCCTTGGTCTTCGTACGGTGGTGTCGTCCGTCCCATCTGTTCACGTCCGGTGAGTCCCCTGATTGAAACATTGTAGCAATGTCCGGACAAGACGGCGACAGTAAACTCCTTTTCGTGTTGGTAATGTAACGGATAGATTGCAATCCGCGAGGGGGAAACTAACTTTCTAATGTGGAGAAACAAACGTTACACGATTTCAGAAGTCTGAAAATGTCCCAGGGATGTAGAGTTTCTGTGGAAGAGATCCAGTCTTGGTGGGAAGTCCCCGCCATAGCCCACTTCTGTTCACTGTTCAGGACGGCGTTCAACCTTCCAGACTTTGAAATAGAGGTAAATAAGAACTTTGGTTTATTGATTTAACTCCCAACGTAATTTTTAATGAAAAATAAAAGTTGTTTGTGTCAAGTGTTTCCGCTTCCTCGTGGGTTTAAGAAGAGCGCATTTGTGCACTTAGCCTCCTGGTTAACGAGCTTCGCCGTGTGTTCTCTGATCACTTCTCGTTCGTTAGCGTTACTTGGGCAATCCTCTGGCTTTGCATAGCCACGGGCACGCAGACGCTCCCCGGGCATTGTTTGCTCGACACGTCCAGTTTTGTTTGCAGGAATCGAAGGTTTTACGCGTGTAATTCCGATATTTGTTGCATATACCGGTATATATATATATATATATATATATATATATGGCGGTCTCTTCTAAGATCTTCTGCTATCAGTTATGCCCCTGAATAAACGAAAACGAATTCACCAGGTTATATAATGAACTTTATCACTCGATCCCTCTTGCTCTTTAAAATCTATTCGGCGTTCACTAAACAAGTTTATTCAGATATATCCGACAAGCCATCTTGCGACGATTGCACTTAAAGGTCAATATCACGCATCAACAGCCTCCATCACTCATTCATCCCCCACCCCCCCTCCTCAGAGAAACACGCAGGCATCGCTTTGTTATTAAAGGCGGTGCAGGCCAGATGGGGGATCGCAGGCGCCTCGTTTACACAAAGTTGGGGGGGGGGATCCTTGTGCTGTTGTTTTTCTCCATATGACGGTCTTAAATGTAACGGAGATTACTGTTGAAGCCTGTTATAGCTGCAGAGATTAAATTGTGCTCGGTATAATTTTATGTGATAAATAGCGATTCTTCTTCTTCAGATTGGCTTTATTGGCGTTCTGTCATGATTGCTCAATATGAAGAAACTTTCAAACTAGAAAGGGACATGAGGGGTTCTTTAATGCATCTTTTCATTGTGCACATTTAAAACCCTGATGAAGGTTCATTTGAAAAGCAAAGTGCATTCATCAATCCTGCGCATTTGTTCAAAATGCCAAGCATTAGTCTCCCATCTCATTTTATTTTTGTCATCCTGGCAACAAGTGTGCAGAGTGCTTGGAGCTCAGCTTTCCACTCAAGTATACTGCACCATTTGGTGTTTAATGAGGGCTATTGAATAGATTATAATTTCAGGAAGTCATAAAAAAAGAGGTGGTAGAGACCTCCTGAGTCTAAACTTTTGTCTTCTGCCCCACAGATACCAGGAGGATTCTGCACTGTACTTAAACTATGAGACATTAACATAAACCCTTTACATAATCCACTCGTATTTACCTGGGTTCTCCGTCTCTGTGGGTTGTTGTAGCTACGGTAAATGTTCACATTAAGTTTTGATTGTACCAGACTCTGGATAGTTCAATATGCTTACTTTCAGAGGACTTCTGTTTTAGACGAGGAAGCTTTCAGACAGACATATTTGTTCTGCTTAATTGCACATGCCAGCGACAAGACAATCCTGTCTGGGCACTATTGCAGCTCTTTGGATTATCTCTCACTTACCCCTTGACCTGTCTTGACTTGTTAACATTAGTATGTGTTGATTAATATGTTAATGATTTACAAGTGGGCGTGATAGTCATTTATTTGACACCTGACGACATCTTTTGACTTTGCTGACTTGTATCTTTCTTTAGGATACGGTTTTGGCTGTGCATGCTTGAATTAATGAGTAATATTACCTCCAGTTGCTCGTCTGTCTGGATGCATAGGTTGAATTACTTAAGAATTGGGCTTGGAGAAGGGGACAGGAAATTGCTGTCACTGGTCATGACAGAGTGAGATTGGGTGGGGTTGGCGGTGGAGGTGGGTCGAGGCATTTCACAACGTCTAGGATTTTAGTGTCGACATTCTCTGACAAACCATCCTGCCTTCCTTATGGACATGATGTCTTGCATCATTTCCTTTCATCTTTCTTCTCGTCAGCCTTTGCAAACCAACCGTTATATGATTTAAAAAAATGTTGTGTAATTGTTGCGATTAAGCACTGCAGCTCACTTTGCTATTCCCTGCAGTTTCTTGTGAGATCTCTAGTTTGTTTCTGCCCTCTCGCGTAACCCTTGATGGACAAGTATGATGGGCATGGGGTAAATACTTCCACATCATTATCTTTGTACGGATCCTAATGGTGCGGTGTGAATAATCGGGTAGCACAGTGAAATAATATGATTCATGCACCCTACTTTCTTGGCCGATATACGTACTTTGCTGTTGCTTGTTTCCACTTTTCCTCATGTGACTAGTTACGAAAGCTCTTTGTGAGTGTGTGGTTGTGTCGGTGAGATGGCGAGGGGGAACGAATGAATGAGAGCTAATGGTTATGGGGAGTGGGTGAGAGAGTCCCTGAGACTGAGAGGATGCAAAAGCACACAAGTATAATAGAGTGAGAGGGCGATTTCCAGGAAGGAGGCCCAGGGTCAACATGGCTGATCCTTTCGCCTTGGTTTTGTCCCTGTGGCTGATCTGTAAATTATTTTGTATATCTGTGTGATCTGATGGCTGAATCCCACAGTTGACAGATGCTGTCGGCCTCTGTTGCTTAATATTCTGTGATGTGCTGTTTGCTGCATAGTCCTTCATGCCAAGGACCCCCTGTCTGCATCGTCTTCATTATCTGTGCTCTGTGGGTCGCCTGTTTGGCATGCCATCTAATTTATTCTGCATCTTTATTAGCTACCTGTCATTATAGTGGTTGTGCCTTGAACTTGCGTCAACTTTGGGAAATGTACGTTGTTTAATAATTCCTATGTTTAGCAGCATCAGAAGTTTCTCAAATTTCAAATTGGACTACACAACACACAAGTTGCCGATATGCTCGGATTATTTTGCATATGATTATAGTGCAGTGCTGAAAGGGCCCTTTAGTATCGTTTGACAAACGTGATCAATCTGTTTATCATTTCAAAATGTACAAAAGAAACAGTACTGAAAATATTAAACACGAGCTATGATTAAATCAACAAACAATATTATTGACACTGTAATGTAGTTTTAAATCTCATCTTGCTTAAATGGAATCCACATACACCACTGACCTGTTTAAACCCCTCTGTCAGGGTGGTAGCATGTGAGTTCATGCGGTAGAAAGAGAGATGGATAATGGTTAACTATGACCGGGCAGTGTGAAGCCAGAGGTTAGTTTGTGGGACAATCCGACATGCAAATCGGTCACCCTTAGTATCTGGGCTTGTTCCCTCAGGATAACCAGCACCCAGAGAATCGTAGTACTGTCCCTGGCCGATATAACCGCAACCTATCCCTGAGCTTGAAATAGGTGAGAAGCCCTTCTCATTGGCTTTCAGCCTGGCATGCTTCAAAATACATATGCCAATCAGAACATGTCCCATATCTGGATGTTTTCCACTCATTAACATCCCAAATACCAGGCACTTCATGCAGAGCTGCATTCATAATTGGTTTTTCATCAGATAATGATTAAAATAATCTTATGTGAAACACCATTCGTAGGATGGCAAATACTTGAGGATTTAAACCCCTCTGTCAGGGTGCTAGCATGCAAGTTCATGCAGTAGAAAGAAAGATAGATATTGGTTAACTATGACCGGGCAGTGTAAAACATACCTAGCATGCCCTCACTCAATTAGTAAATCCATGATTAACAGTACACGCTAAAACATATGAATAGTTGTGGTGTTTTGATTATGTTAACATGCTGGCCTGAAGATTTGCTAAATCCCCAATCTGCTCAAGAACATTGTAAAATCAGAGCAATGACAACAACGATGCAGATGGTCAAGTTGTTGACGATCTGTTCATGAACAGCTGACAACTTGTTTGCTGTCCTCCAGAGCGAAATGCCAAACTTATTTGCTTCTATTTTGGTTCGAATATTATGGGTTGTCAAAACAAATAACTTGTTAGTTGTTTATTACACATGCCTTATGCAAACATGTATGCATACCGTTTTAATGGACAGACATTCACATTAGAGCTAGACACAATCACTTGAACTTATGAGTTTGAAAGGTCAAGATAGCCAAATCTGATCTTGGCTAAAAATATGAGAATTAAACATGGAAGCTTGTAATGTGGTCGGACATTTTGCTGCTTTTGATAGATTCTGAAATATCTACTTATTGCATTTAAAGTCTGTGAACTTATTATGAAGTACCATGGCCTATTAACAAGGATGAGGTTTGTGGATGCATCATTTATCCCACCATCACGTACCCACTGCCTGTTTGTAATCACTCTACCCAATCCCAATCTCAAGCTCCAGCAGTCTCCTTGTCCTCGAGCCCCAGCCCCTGGCATCACCATGACTAAAACCCAGATGGTGTTCTTTCTTTTCTTTCCCCCTGGAGGGTGGAGGCGCTTCACTCTGGGTACTAGCTGCTGCAGTCCTTTGAGAAGGGAACTCCTATTTTCGAACAGTCCTTATTGTGCTTGGACAAGGAAATTTTGTCCTATTAGATTTGGTAAATAAGTAAAAGCAAGCTATCTGTGAGCATTTCCTTTATTTCAGCATCTCCAGAAAACAAATTAATAAAAAGGAACAACATCAAGGCTTAATTGTTCCATCGCCCAAGTTAAGACGGTCACACAATTTGACTCGCATTGAATGCTAATTAAATTTCACAATCATGGCTTCATTTGGGGAACTTTGATGCCAACGCTATAGGAAGTTTGAGTTGGAAAAAATGCGTCAGGATTTTGAACGCTTGGCCACACTGCAGATGAAGGGAGCTGGTCTTCTGCAGAATCAGTCCTCTGGACAGTAAAAGGAAAAGAAACTGACGTGGATCTTTGGCAAAATCCCAATCCTTGGCAGAGGTTACCTTGTAGTCTTTTGAGCCTAACACCTCCCCAATCTGTCAGAGATAATCAGAGTCACCCCAGTGATTTAAAATACCGTTTGACAGTACATCCAATTTATCCTTTTGGGCTCAGATTAGCTGGAATATACCTCAGAGTGATGCTGAAGCTCTTATTTATTAAGGGTAGAATATTTATGCTGACTTCATCTTCCTGACTGTTTCCTCATCAACATGCGTTTATTCTTCTTGTCTCCTGATCTTAATGTAATTCAGGGCACCTGCCACAAAATCTTCATTTTCTTTTACATTACCAAACTGCGATCGCTTTAAGCACTGTGCTTCAGCTCGCCTCCCTTGTAAATCTAGTCCTTACAATATTATACACTTACGTTTGGCTGTAAAATGTAAGCATGAGCCTATTTTAAGTGTGTATATATATATATATATTAATACCAGAAAGATGGTCTGGCACCACTATGGAACTCATGACGTGGCTGTCCTATGCAACTTAAGTAGTGAATATATATGGTTGCCTCACTCTGGTTAAGGATCTTCCAAAACATTTTGAGAAGTGCCAAAACATTTGGCTCAATTTAAAACTTACAAGCCAGTAGGTGGCCACAGTTTAAGTAATTAGCAGTAAACACTAAAATATGTTTACCTTTGAGTTTTGGCTGCTTTACCGCCTCCATCAATTTGCCAGGGAGACTGGAGCCTACCTCATAATAACAATAGCCCACTCAGATCTACACTGTTTTGCCACCTCTTGCATCCCTTTCTTTTTTCATGGTCCACCCACTGACACTTCCACAGCTCAGCCCATGCTACAGTGTTACACACAACGGCCTCTGACATCCCTTTTCTCCAGCTTAGGCTACAGATAAAGCCTTACAAACGTTTCACTGAGCACCCCTCGAAGATCAAGAACCTTTTTGCTGTCTTGTTTGATTCCACCCTCACATGCACTGTGAGTTGGGGCTTTCTAAGAAGCTGCAGCCCCTCCCCCAATTGTGATTGACAAGTGAGAGCAGCAGTACATGCATCAGATGGATTCACATGGGGAGTGTGTGCTCAGAGGGGGAGGTAGAAGGGCACGTACACCAGGATTTTTTTTGGCTTGTTTCATTGTTGCAGCTCCCCATGGTTCCCTCTCTGTCTCCAGTCTAGGGCGGCATCCCTTCAGTGTGGCTTTCCCACTCTGTGCCTTTACGTCTGATTGTGAAGCTGCAGTGAGCAGAGTGAAGAGAAATCTAGTGATAAGAACTTTGCCAAAACAAGTCTCATCCAGTGAGAGCCAAAGAAGAATTGCTGTTGTCACGGCTAAAAGACGATATGTATTTAGCCTACCTAGAAACAATGTTGGTACATGTACTGCAACATCACATTGATAGGAGGTAATAACATGAGAATGTTTTTTGAGAAATATCTTGCTTTTTTGCTCTTACAAGGAACAGGGCGTGATAATGAGTACTGGGACTAGGAGCAATGGCAACTGGAGAGTTCTCTCAGACCTGGCACAATGCGACACATTATGATGAGTGTAGATTTAAGCAATTTCTCTACTGCCTTGAGATGCAGATGCAGGGGGATATCGACTTACGACCTTCGCGACTGTCCGACTTTGCTGTTTTTACGACATACTGGAAAGTGAGCGAGCGAATCGAGTGTACGACTGCGTTCTCACCCACGATGTCTACCGAGAGGAAATTGTCTCTTTCTACGCCGATATTTTCTGTATCATGACACAGCATCATATACTTACCGTAATTTATGCAGACCATGTTCATGCAATCAGTGGGACGTCAGCCGAATCAGGACACTCCCATTTTAGGGAAGTAGATGTTGTGGTTCCCACAAATGCGACATCGGGGATGCAAGCCTGCAAAGGGAGGCCATCCCATCTCATTGCTTCCACAAAGCCGGCGAGCAAGTCAAGCAAAAGGGCTCTGACTATTGAGAGTGATGTTCATGCACAATTTTCAAAAATGGACATTAAATGAACAGTAGCAGCTAAATAAACGCACATCAACTGAAAATATATGTAAAACACATTAAATGTCGTGCTTCCTGTTCTCTTGGAATGCCGACATGCACCTCATACAATGGAGAAGTGTTCTGGCCTTTTTATTGCTTAGTGTGAACAAGCAAATGCTAAATTGTTGGTACAGTTCTGCGTGAAAGAGGCTCTAGTCTCAGGAAGGAAGGATCTTCCGTATCCCTGCCCTCACTCAAATAGAATTTCTTCTCCATTATCCCTTCATACAGCTAAGCCACAGGTGTCTCACCTGGCCCTGGCAAGTTGTTCATCCTGTTCTCATATTTTCATGAATAAATGGTGTCATTGCCTAAGGGCTCTAATTAGTTAGATCAGTCAAAACCATACATGTGGTGGATATGAAGGACACCACTTTTCACTCTAGGTTGAATAGGCATGTCATAAATCAAGACAACAAAGAAAAATTGGCCAACAAGTTTTTGTTTTGGTGTGTCAGTCAGATGTCTCTGGCAACAAGATGTTGTTGCTTTCCTCTGATGATGAGATGAACAGTACATCCTGAGGATGCGAGGGCGTTTTCCTGTGGTGTTATGACTGTGTGTGCGTGTTTGTCATGTGGCAGGAGGTGGGGGAGGAGGGTGTTGTCAGATGATGGCTCCTGAAGGAGCCATGTGTGAGATGAAAGTGGGAGGGGAGTTGGGGGGGAAGGAATGAAGAAACGCAAAGGAGAGGAAAAGAGGAGCCTTTACACAACAAACAGGCCTCCCTCCCCCCCTCCAGTTAGCCGTGCTCACGTCCTCCAACTGTTGGTGCTATAGACCCCAGCGGAGCTGTTAACAGCAGTGGCATAGAAACAGTGTGCTGTCAGCAGAGCCAGTGAGGCCAAACCCCTTTGCACTTTGCCATAACCTTGGATCTGCTGATGCAAATGCTGCCACTATGTTGATCACAACCCCATCTCTCGGTTCTCATGTGCAACTTTCATTGGCTCTGTCCACATTTTATGTTCCCCGCCCTTTATTTATTTTTTGCTTTGCTTTGCTTTGTATGAATTGTAATTCATGTCTAGGAAGAAAAACACGTCTTTTTTTTTCTTCAAGAAAATGCATGGGAACAACCATGTGGTAACAACCTCAATAAAAAAGAGTGTAACAAATGTGTTGCACATTTCAGAAGATGCGTCCAAACAGTGCAATGGCAATCTGGAAGAAGCAAATTAAAGACCAACTGAAATCTTTGAACTGAAGTGCAGTACCACTTCTGCCAAATACAATCTTATCACAAGCCGAAGCACCAGCAGGAGGAGGTCCGCAGTTCAACAGTCAATAGCTAGTTCTGTCAGCAGTTGCTTGTTTGATGATAGATGTGCAGAACAAACGATAGCCGTCAAAGATTATGGCTGTAGAGCTTTTTCCTATTATCTGTGCTTAACAGGGATGAGTTTAAATTTTTTTGTTAAATCTGAATTTACAGTGTCCTCTAAAAAACCTATGAGTTAAGGACTGGAGAAACTGTGATGACAATACAGCATTTGCCATAAATGTTTTGCAAAGTGTATTAAGTTTGTCTTGATTCAGTAGCTCTAAACATTTTACAACATTTTGGGGATGAAGTGCTTGTTATTTACTTGCTCAGAAATGAAATGCGTTTATGAAACGTGCTGAATCAAAATGGTCACCTTTTTGGTTGATTTTCTTTTTAGAAGTAACTGTCCTGCCTTAAAAGGTTTATGTACCGGTAAATGGTGTTAATACCTAATTGGTTTCAATAGAATTTTACAGTGTAAATGTCCCATATTCCCATTCCCATCGTGTCTATAACTAATTTTGAGGGAACCACTGCTAGTCACATTGACACACGGTTCTTTCTTCAGTTGCAGTGGAGCCAGCCACAAGCTGGAGTAGGGACAATGTGTGGAAAAAGGGTGGAGATAAGGAGGAGAGACAGAGTCAAAGATTGGGTAGGAGATAAGAGGGGGGGGGGGGGGTGTTGTCACGGCAATAATACAATGTCTCAGTGGTGTTCATAGACTAGGCAGCAGGGCGGGGGTAGGGGCTGGGGGGTTGTAGCAAGGAAGAAGAGGTTAAGCCAGAGGGAGCGGCAGAGAGAGGAAAGCATCAGGGAATTGGGTGAAAAAAAGTGCTAAATACCTTCAGGGGGAATTGCTGATAGCAAGCATGGCTCAGAGGGGCTGTGGTGATGGCACCTTTTGACTAAGCATTGACTCGCCCTCCAGTTGTTGCCCCTGTGTGTGAATACGAATAATCTGTTCTCTTCACGGCAGTAGCCACGTGACAAATGTGACAGTTAAGCTCTTTAATTCATACTCTTTTATAGCTTATCACCTATCCAGCTGTTTTATCTTCAAGCCACATTGATAATCAATGTGAAGCAGCCAAAGTACGGAAATGCTTTTTTTTTTTTACTGAGACAAATTCATGAATGAATATCAATTTAAGTGATGAATGTTTCTGTCTGCTTTAAATGTTTGTGGGTTTTGTCCCTTTAGGGCATTAGTTTGGTTGCTACTTTATGTGTATGTGCTTCCAGAGGGGGTAACGTTCCCACAGGACATGGCCAGCATGGCCAGCTGCAGTGCAGTGTCCCTTGCAGCCCTTCATCAAGCTGAGTATTTGTTAGCGCTTGGCCACAGAGTCATTGGGTGGCCAGATTAATAGCTAAAGAAAGGGCACACACACACACACACACCACATTAATTCCCGTTCCCTCTGCCATCTGAGCTGCCGTGTGGCACTTCAAAGGTGAAGCAGGCTGGTGTTAATCCAGGGCCTGTGGGGGCTAGTGTGTCTGAATCTGCTGTGTTGTGCGGCACTCAAATCTCCATTCTTCCCCCGATCATTTCTCCCAACTTTTTCAAAGTGCGATCAAAGTGTTCTCTCTGACGGATGGGCTCTCTCTGGCTCAGAGGTTGCATGACAGAGAGGACCAGGAAGTGGAAAATGAAAATCTCTCTCCGTACGCGTGTGCTTCTACACAGGGATAGAAACCCCGTCTTTCTAGTTTTGGATGATCACACTTCCTGTCCATGATTGGGTCTGCGGCTCCATAGCATACATGCGCAAACAAGCCATAACAACATTGCTTGCTTCAGAAGCCTTTTCTCCTGTTTTCTGTTATATCCTGTATGCAGTATCGCAGTCCAGTCATGGGCAAATACGAGTCCTTTCATATATTGGTGTTCACATTAGGTTGAGAGACATGGTGCGGAATGTTTAGAATGCAAAATGTTTCTTAGTTGTGTTGTGAGATGACCATTATCAGTTCTGTCACTCTTCAAGGTGTGCACAAACAATGGTGTGTCCAGATATTTGTACCACCCAACCACAAGAACACCCAGTTTCTATGTTTCCTGATAGTTGTTTGTGAATATATGAAGCCACAAACATTTCCGCCATTTGCTATGAGATACGATATGAGATATCTTGCTATCTTTTTGGTCCTAGTCTTCTGTCGCGTATAATTTCCTTAAACTCTGATCTTCCAGTTAAAAGTGTAGTTAACTGTATTCAAGTGAATCCTTGAGATTATAATTAACCCATTAGAGTGTCTCATTTGTCATTGTGAGCACGTTGCTCTTCAGGCTGAATTGGTCATTAGAATATAACTCATAAAACTTAATGAACTGCTGCTCCTTTGTGTCGTGAAATATAGCTACATTTTATCTCCTGACGTCAATCTCACTCTCCCGGTTTGTGTCTATAGTAGCACGAGTCAGAAGAAGGAGCAGGTTGTCTTCACTTTACTGTTGAAATCCGTTCTAATCTTAAGCAGGAACATTAATCTTATCCTGTTTCTCAACCTCCTGTCGCTCTCCCCTCCTCCTCCTACGCTGTTTTTCATCGTACTGACTTGTTGGCTCCTATCTTCTCTCATTCGCCATGGCTACGAGGTGTGTAAAGTGACCATTGGTGACCCCCCTGGACTCACAAGGTTGCTCCAGACTAGAGCGAGACGGGCTGAGGAAATGAGTGATCAAACAGTAATTCAAAATGTCTCCTCGTCCTTGAGAAATCTTTTTGCCACTCGGATTGAATCTGCGGTTGTACTTTTGTGGATGTTTGTGAGGGAAAGGCTGCACAAAACAGAGACTTTGTATCTTTTTTTTGTTAGTAATGAGAACAAAGGCGGGAGGGGTAGATTGTGGTCAGTCAGTCATGTTGGACTTCAGTTTGTCGGGGCTACTTTGCATCCTGCAAAAGGGGGCTTAAAGTGAAAAGAACACTTGGGCTGACAGAGCACTTGCATTTGCATTTCTGCCCTCTCAGCCTTATGTTCCCCCCCTCTCCCCACTTGCTCCTCTCCAAAGCTTTTAGCTCTTTTTACAAAGATCACAGAACAATGTCACAGCGAATACCCTTCTCTACGCTGCCTTTGTTTACACGCATTGAACAAAAAAACACTTCTGTAATGCCACCCGAGTGTGTAATTTTAGATCGCTGCTGGTTCCCCGCAAATAAAAAAGGTATGACATTTCAAACCTTATTGCCAGTGTCTACTATGACAGCTGACGTCTAAATCGTTCTATGTTATGGCAAAAAACAATCCATTACCGCCCCTACTTTGTATTTTGGTCTCATCTGTTAAGACGTTAAGAAGTTCTCAGAACTTGCCTCATCTCCTATGTGGGGACCTTGTCAGTTCTGCTTCTCGGCTTTTTGCTAGCGGCTGACCACCACCAGCTGCTTTTTAAATCACAAATAAATTGGTGTCAAAGTGTTAGTTGTTCTTCTGCCTTGCAATATGGCTTCTTATAAACAGATGTAGATTTGGTGCTTTTACTACCTCGTCCAGCTTAAGAGCACAACAACCATAATGATTAGAATGGTGAGGTGCAACAATCTTGTCCTGAACAGATTGTGTAAAATTAAGCATCATGGGGAGAGCAGTGCATTTTGGGAAACCTTCCACGTTCACTTTTCTCGGCTGGTCAGTGGAGGAGAGCAGGGGGGGGCAAGGCTGTGTTGCAGCTCTAGGCCCCTGCTGCCTGCCATCTCGCTCTCTGGTACTTTGAGGTCTCTGCTCTGCTTGTTACTGCTGCTTCATAAACCCTGAATGGATTACACACAATGCCAGGCAGAAGAGAGGTCATGGTTGAACTTGAACCTGAGCTCCAGCTAAATCACCACTGGCAAACCAAGATGCCCTAATCATACAAACTCCAACTATTCCTCCTGCTGTCTTTGACCGGCCTTACACATGTACCCACACATATGGAAAGGTGCAACATCTCACAGCCAAAAATATATTTTTTAACTTGTATAATTACTCTGGCGTCTGTTTTTATAAAATAGTACCTTTCACTTTGCCCTTCTCTTCAGCCTCATTGTTGAGAACTTCTCGAGTTCCAGCAATCAGCTTGCTCTGGCAATATTTAGTAAAACAGCGCGTCATATCTGAAGATTTTTTACTTATTCCCCAGTATCACATCCATTTGGAATTTCCCCTTGCAGGACTAATAAAGGGAATATCTTATCTGACAAAAAGAGTGCACGAGTTCTCCATGTCTACGCTGCTCATACTGTCCTTTGTTTGTCTCCAGGAACTGGAGAAAGCCCTGTCAGTGCAGGACTTGGACTTCCTTGGAGACCTGATTGCTTGTTTGTTGCAGGGATGCTACCAGCGCACTGACATCACGTATGTATGGAACAAAATCTGATATTAGCCATGATTGTTGACACTACTGTTACTGCCAACTACTTTCGTTCTACAACATTAAATAGATGAGCAGGGATTTCCGACATGGTCCAAACATTTACTGTCAAGTTCATATATTTAAAAAAATGTTTAAGACACACCCACCACTGTTGACCCATTGCAGATGACACTGAAGTCTTGTACTATGAATGCATACAATTTAATGTATACATACATCTGGGGACAAGGTCACAATCGTTACCTTTTCAGAACTAGAACAGTGGAACCTCGTTCTGCAATTTTTAATGAAAAGAGAAGCCAAATAGTGGAAAAGATTAGTTAACTTCTTTTTTTTCCCCCGAGTGGCTGCCTGAATGAAACCAGTCTTTCAACCTCCAAATTAGTCATAGCACCCAGGAGCCTTTATGGGAAGTCTGAGTCACCTGCACAATGAGGCGCCGAGGAGTGCCATTTACTCACCATTTGGTCAATGGGCCTGTGGTGCAATCACACTCTACCGCTACCACATTATATAAAAACAGCAGCCACTGGACCTTTTCTCTCCCCCATGAGCTAATGATGCGAGTAAATGAGTTTGTAGCAGGGGTTGCTATTTAAATACACCTAGTATCTTATGGGGCTTCTCCAGTCCATCTCTAGAAAGCAACATAGAGTGAACTGATAAGTTGGGAATCAGGAATGATTTCGTTTTTTTTCTACCCAACTGGTAACAGAAGGACAACCTGCATTGTTTGAGGAGATGGATGCTGGCATCCTGTGTGTGTGTGTGTGTGTGTGTGTGGGGGGGGGCTACTTGGCACTGGCCTTTCACAGTCCTTTTCTTCCACACGTGTTAAATGCTCTGCCGGAGTCAGGAAAAGGGAGGGCGTTGGAGAGAACGAGGGGCCGACAGTAGGAGAGTGAGATGGGGTAGGAAGGAGGAGGCGACCAGCAGCTGTGTGAAAAGTGCACACATCTCTTTCAAGATAAGCCACTATTTTCCCATGACGTTGTGTAGCTGCACACCCCCGCCTGGAGCTCTTGTTCTATTGATCAGAGTTGGAACTGAAACTCATTGATTAATCAACTAGACCTAAACAGTAAACAGCATTTATTCGCGAGCTCCCACTCATAGCTGAGACACAACACTCTCTCTTTCCATCTTTGTTAAGCTCCACCTCCTCTTTCTCACCGGCTGCAGCGGTAGATTGAACTTTGTCCATTTCCTATACGCTACAAAAAGAAGCTGGCTGATCTTGAAACTTGAAGTGTCGACTTTCATGTCACGCCACACGTGCAATTGAGCTGGTTCTATGGACTCATCTTAAATCTCAATAGATCAGAAAACCTTTCTGTTTTATGTGAAACGGGAAGCTTCATATGACATTTATTTGTCGCTTCAAAACAATTTATGCGACAAACTAAAGATACTTTCTAGTAAGTGAGGGGCAACTTTGTCCTTAAATACATTTTAATCATCTGACTTCTCATATTTTGGCCTCCTCTTCTGTTTCTTTTTGTTTACTTTATCATTCAGCCCCCAGGCATTCAGCAGTTACCTGGATGACATCATCAGCTACCGGTGGGAGCTGGAAGAAGGGAAACCCAACCCACTTCGAGAGGGCTCGTTTGAGAATCTCCCCCCTCGAACTCAGGTGGAGCTGCTCCACCGCCTTTGTGACTACCGTCTGGATGCTGCTGATGTCTTTGACCTGCTTAAGGTAGGCATCTATGAGGATCGAAAGTAAAATCTGCATATACTTTGTCTCATGCATGCAATTGGGCTTAATCAATCCGGTGTAGCTACATTAGTTTACGCATTACCAAATATAAGTAAATTATGAGCACTGATTCTCATGAATAAATTATAGTTAATTCCTAAAAATATGCCAAGTCTTTTTAGATTACAGGCAACTTTTTATAACACCTGACCAAGGTAACCTCGTGGACAGTAACATCATATATCCCAGCCTAAATAATGTGCAATTAATAATAACCTGACAGGTTTACCTCCGTTTTGTCTGCCAGTTAATTTCCTGCGAAATATTTTCTCTTGAGATAAGATGTTTTATTAATTTATGTAACTCAATTTATAAAATGTACTTGCTAAGACACTTAAAGCGCTTCATGTCAGTGTGTGATTAACAGCTGCGTAGGCTCACAGGACTGAATGGGCATCACCTTCTAATGACTGATGATTTAAAATCAGCCCCTCAAATGATTTTTAGTAAATGTTATCAACTATCACCTGTCAGGGACTGGATGCAGACAGCCTGAGGGTTGAACCGCTGGGGCAGGATGGAAATGGTGCCCTCTACTGGTACTTTTACGGCACTCGGATGTATAAAGAAGAGCCGGCGAAGAGGAAAGGAGAGAAGCTCAGGTGAATTGAGTTGTCCTCTGTTCAGTACATGTTTCCTCACGGATTGTCTTTTCTGCAGTTCACTAGAACATGTTGTAGGCATGCAGATGCAATATTGGTTAACACTCTTAAAGAAGTGTCAGGGGTTAATTATAGAGGTACAGTAATACCTTGACATACGAGTATAATTCATTTCTGGACCGAGCTTGTAACTCGCACTCGTATGTCAAATCAATTTTTCCCATATAAAATAACTGAAAACAATTTAATCTGTTCCGGCCGTCTAAAAACACTCAAATCAATGCTGATAACAATGGATTGTTTTTTAATTACTATATAGATACACACGCGCACAAAAAACTATATACAATATTATTGTAATCTAAAATGTGGTTTTATTATGAGTTTTAACTTCAAGACAGACGATGGCGCTAAGAGCGTGTGCCATGTGAGGAGGAGAGGAGGGAGAGGGAAGGAGTAATTTTACCTTTACATGTACAATTACACAAACTAAGACATAATGGTTCCGCCTTTGGAATTCTATGTGTTCTTGATAGCATCCTTCTGTTTGAGGATTGTACATATCGTCGATGTTCTCCGCTCGTACTGGCGTGCCAAATCCCTTACGAAGACACCGCGGTCACATTTATAGATACCGGCACTGCCATCCTCACCATTCGCTTTCTTTGGACCCATCACTTATAAGGAATAGTCACAGATGCTGAGAGGCTATCAACTTAAAGAGTTTTCTTCTTGATTTTGGCTTTCCAACAGTGAACACTCTGAACTAATATTACCAGAGAAAAAGAAAAGGGGACGGCCACCAAAGAAAAGAAAACTTGAAGACCCCCGTCTAAGGTAAGAAAAAACTTTTTTGTTTGCCAGTGACGTTAGCCCGTTGCGCAGAAACTTTTACATGCAGTTATTCATATGTTGTAAAGATGTACGAGTTATGTGAAAAATAAAACATGCATTTAACTATCCCATCAGATGCCATGACTGTTCGCCACATGGTCTTAGGTTGTATAGATATTATTCAGGACTTGTTCAATCGTGTTTCAAAGCAAAATCAGCAAAAGATGTTCTAGAATACATACATTTATTGTATAATCCTCACGGTGTGCGTCCTATAATTGTTTTCCTTCATTGGGTAATTTTCAAAGTGTTATGCTCATCTGAAATGTAGTGGCTGATTATGTCATTCTGCTATTGTTTTGTTCTGATGGAGGTTGTAGTCTAACCATATCAGCAAGTATGACCTTTTTCTAGTAGTGGAGGCATCTGTGTACAAAAACAAAAAAAGTGTTTATTATTGTAGGAATATTTTAGATCTATTCTTCAAATGTGTTTTTTTTACTTTGCAGTGAGGTGGAGATTGAAGTAACAGAAGTGAAGACAGAAAATGAAGTGGAAGACGTCCAACCGAGCAGAGGTGAGATGATCTGTTGAATATGATGATAATAATGGATTGGATTTATATAGTGCCTTTCTAAGCAGCCAAAGCACGTCACAATGAAACCATTACTCATTCACTCCACAATGACACCAGTAGTGATAAACTACATCTGTAGGCACAGCTGCCCTGAGGCAGACTGACGGAAACACGAGTTAAATTATGCCTACGGCCTCTCGGACCACCAGTCATGTGAGGGAGCACTGGAGTCATGGTGGGTGAAGTGTCTTGCCCAAGGACACAACAGAGAAATGAGTAGGATGCAGTGGGATTTGAACCACAAACCTTGAGGTTATTGGCTCCGCCATTTAAACCACAGCCTTACTTGCATTTCTGCTTTGTCGTTCTGTTAGTTTCACGGATTTCATCACGACACATTTTTTTCAAGAATTGCTCAGCAACGTCTCCTCTCTTTTTCTTTTATCAGGCCATAAGCGAGGCAGTTGGTCCCTGGTATGTGACACAGAGGAACAATGGGTCAGTCTGGCAGAGAGCATCAAGTACAAAACCTCCCCGCAGGACCGCCACCTCTACCATGTCATCAGCCAGAATTTCTTGCCTGAGATCAGCACCATGATAGAACACAAGGTTGGAAACGGGAGAGGCATTGACTGCTTTTAGTCCCTGTAACAGTAGGAGTCTAGATATCATCTCTCAGCCACTTCGCAAATCCCACCATAACATTACCTATTCTCCTTTTAACATTCTTAACTTGCATAAAATTAATTTATGTTAATTAAAGACCCTATGTAGTTGAAATATTCTGAACGGAATCCCTGTGAAAACGTTTCGGCTGCACCACAGGTGAGATGAAGGAAAGCTGGTCTGTGCTTGCCCTTCATTCAGCACCCAAGCTTGTTCATGAAGTTTGCCCTAGGCCTTTAACTTTTGCTCTTACATTAGCTAGAATGACAGCTCTGTCATCTGCATGCTGGTGTTCACTTATCATTGAGTCATATCTTCCAAGGAATGTGTTTTAAGTAGCTGAAGGAGAGATCATAGACCTATTTTTTTTTTTTGGTCTTGTTCAACTGAGTCAACCCAGCACCACACATTAAAGTTTCCTCCCAACTCATCATGGAATAAATTCTAATTGTTGACTGCAATAGCTAGTCAAAGCTAAAGTATAAGCATTGTTTGAGCCTACCTATTTGAACTTTACACTTCTGTGATGTATAACTAACACTGTTGCTATAGAAACCTCCTTGGCCTTTCTCTATCATCATCAGCAGCAACAAAGAGAAGAATTGGGCTTGCAGTTTGATGTTTTTGAAGAGCTGTCAGTTACCTGTCTTCTTCTCCTCTGTTTTACTATATTATCTATTATATTCTAAACAATTCACTATTTACAGCTTTTATTTTATGACTTTAAAGATTTACATTTTAATCACATCAAATATGTAAATCACAACATTTTGCCTGTTAATTATTTGCCTAATATCAGCACTATTTCATCACTGCATGACCAAAAGAGAAGCATTTTATATCTGTGAAAGACATAATCTTTTTTCAGAAAGAAACTTTGTCACTTGCTTATTTATTCAGGAGCAGGAGCAAAAACAGAAACAACTGGATCCAATGTCACTTCATTCATCCCACTGGTTGTCTGAAAAGCACCTTAGCCAAGAGGAGCAGGTGCGTTCTTGTCTGTGTGCATGTATGTGACATTATAATTGTATTGAAGACTGTGCGTGCACTGTAGCTGTAGACGGAGACATAGTCACAATTCACAAAATCCAAAATGAAGACATGCATACACAAATATGTTTCATTTTTATTACCGATACAAACGCCATCCGCAGTTCTCTTTCGTACTTTTGTGTTTTTAATTCCCACAATACATTTTACAACATGCTTTTGTCTATATATTCAGGACACTCTGAAGGGAATCACGGAGGAGAAGAAGAAAGATGAGGAGCTGGATAGACAGGTCCTGCTGGCTGAGCAGAGACGAGAAGAGGAACAGCTTCTTCTGGAACAACAACAGAGGGAAAGGATGGAAAAGATCAAAGCAGTGGAGGGTAAGATGGTCAGCTACGCAGGGGGATGGAATACAGATAGAAAGATATACGAGTTGTTTGTGAAAAATGTTCCCCATATCCAGATCTGAATAATATTGTTGTGGTCTATGGCAAGCTGAAATAAATCTACTAATGAATGAACACATAATAAAAATTTCAATATCAAAATCAAGCTGGATGCCAAAAGTCAAATATCACAAAGCAGCAATAATAATAACCTCTGGCGTCTGTCTGTTAGTTCTGGATGGATCGGAATGAAATTCTCAGGAAATGTTGGGAATGTTACCAGGAACAGATTTTGGTGCAGTGAATGCAGCTTCAAAATCTGTTCCTCAATATCTCGGTTGACTATTGACTGATGTTTATGGAATTTGATACAGTCGTAAAGGATGGGGGGCCTCTCTCTCACCACCGAATTAGGATTAGAGCCAGAATGGAGGCATTAATTTAATTTTTTTTGCGTTGAACACCCCACTGACGGATTCAAAAATCTCAACTCTACTACAATTCACTTTTACTTTTCATGGTTGCTGTATAAAAACGCCAAGAACAATTTCTAACCTTTTGATGATGATCCAGATCACCGTGTGGACGGTGCAAATCCAATTAGGAAGGGAATGAGCTGCTCGGCGGAGGTCTAGGCTTGCTGAGTGCTTCTCTAGTTTCACATTCTTTCATCAGTGGCCTGTCGGCAGCAGGTAGAAAATGGTCCTTTTCCAGCTCGGGAATGGGGGCCGCAATGGATTGTAAAGCGCGCCCCACGACTTTCACATCACCATTGATGTATTTTTTTCTCTCAGTGGCCCAAAAATCTGCAGTTGCATAGCAGCAGTCAAGCCCTGTGATTTATGTGTAGTACACAGAGAATGTGAGCGAGATTGTAATGGGCCTTTAATGACAGGATCACGTCTCTCTTTCTACCCCCCTCTGATGTCATCTGTCAAGGGTTAATGAACTGCTGATTGTGCTTCCTTGGCAGAGCCTCATTAATGTATTATAGATGAACAGCAGGACCTGGCCTACTCTCTGTGTGCATGGCATATGTGGAATCCACCCTCAAATCACTTCAATCCACACTACAGGGGGCTGTTGAAATATAAAGATGTGATACGTGCATTTTCTCTGAGCTCTGTTTGGCTCTTTTGATCAACTGGGCCCTGAAAACGATGACTGACAAATCATTCTCTTTCTACTAATCTGAGCTAGTGCTGTCTTTGATGGCCAGTGCCTGGTTTTCACTGAGTGTAAATTTAACTGTAAATTTAGATGACAAGACTGAAACTTCATAAATGTTATTTGTGCCCACGTTGACCTCCTTTGTTCATCCTTCTCTCACAGAGCGAGCCAAGAGACGGAAGATGCGAGAGGAAAAAGCGTGGCTGCTGTCTCAAGGGAAAGACCTGCCACCAAATCTCCTGAATCTTGAGCCCTCCTCTCCGATCCACAGAAAACGGAAAAATAAAGAATTGTAAGATACTTTTTACTTCAGATCTCACTTTGTGGTTCAATAAGCAGTTGCTTATCTCAGCTGAAAGGGTGCAGCCTTTCCTATTTTGAGGCTCTACCATGGGACTAGCTGAAATTACATGATTGTGGAAATGGATGTGGTTCTGTGGCGGTTTGGTCCGAGTGCTGTTTGTAACGCATCACCTGTTTGACGTTTCAGCTATGAAATTGATGACGACTACACTGCTCTATACAAAGGTATGCACCCTGAGCACTTGCACAAGGCTGTCGCTTTATTTCCATCTCTGTTATTGTTTGCTGTAATGTCTTATCTGATTTGTCTTCACCAGTGCTTGAGGCCTTGAAAGCCCATAAAGATTCTTGGCCTTTCCTGGAGCCTGTGGATGACTCCTATGCTCCTAATTACCACGAGATCATCAAGGTACGAAGAAAAAGAACGCTATAAACATTTTCATGTATTCATAGTACCGGTAGTTTGTATAATTGTCTATATAAATGTGGTATTTAAACTGTTTCAAATAATTTTCAGACTCCTATGGACTTGGCCACCATAGAAAAGAAGCTCAACGAAGGGGAATACATTACCAAGGAGGAGTTTGTCGCTGACATGAAGCTCATGTTTGAAAACTGTGCCGAGTACAATGGAGAGGCCAGCGGTAAACAAATTTGCTCCACCTCCAAAGATTTTCTGCGTTTTTTTCTTACCTGGATTTTCCGTCTGTATAAAAAATACATCATACTCCATTTCATTTGGTGCATGTTCTGATTTAAAAGCACATGTATTAATGTTTGGGGTGGGAGAGAGAGCAAAAGAAGTGGGCTGGACTTTGTGACGTGTTGGGGCCGGGACCAAGGCGGTCTTGACAGTGATTAATGAGGAGTGATTGAGCTGTGCTCCAGCGCTCGGAGGGATCTGAGCCCTGCAGTGTCAGAGAAACATTCCAGCCCCTAAACCCCCTGTCTGGAGCCATCCATTCAACTGAATACTCTCCCCAGGGATGGGTGGGAGGGGGGCCGGGGTGGAGCAGCAGAATGAGGAATGTGTTGGAGATGTAGATGTCAACCTTTGCCCTCTGACCTGGTCAGCCTTCTAGCACAGGTCTTAGAACGGAGGGGCAAGTGTGTGTCTATGGCTTCAATCCTTCCATATTGTTTTGAGTGCACTGAGGAATGGAGCAGTGTGTTGCTTGTAAGAATGTGTGTGTGAAAGGGATGGGAGTGATTTGCAGCAGGCGGATGAAAAACTATTATTTGAGTGTAAATGAGTGGATGTTCTCATTGTTATGCATTTTAGGGAGCGTGACTGCTACTGCTGCAGAAGATGTAGCTATGTGTAAGAGTTTGTATAATATTTGTTTGCCTTTCTGCAGAATACACCATCATGGCAGAGTCTCTGGAGCGTTGTTTTAACCGGGCCTTACTAAAACATTTCCCATCGGAGGACGGCGACACCGATGAGGAGTTCCACATTAACAGCGAGGAAAAGGAGCGCAAGGAAAAAAAGCGCAATCGCAGCAGTAAACATTTGGGGCCTGAAAGTCTTATCAAGGCCACTGAGCAAGTTCAGGGCAAAAGGAACTCACAGGGAGGCAAGGGCAGCACGCCCTTCAAGGAAAACAAACCCACAAGACCACCACCTCCCTTCCACTGGGTCAATGGCTCCCATCACCCCCACACCTTGACCCCAAGTCAACAGCAAGTCCACGAAGGAGACCTGAGGGGCATGTACCACCCAGGGCAACAGGTCTGTACAGGATAAGTCAACTTGTTTTCCAAAGATTCACTACATATCTAATCATACCGTATTTTTCATTTACCGGTACCCCTCGTAATATATATATTTTTCATATTCTCTAATCAGCGCTATCATCGACCTGGCCCCACTGGTCCTCATGGCCCACACATGTTTGCCCAAGGAATGGCCATGGATCCACGCTTTGCCTACCCAGCTCACATTCCTAGACATGGAGACCCAAGTTTGAACCGCTTGCCTCACAACTTTAACATGCAGGTAATATACAGACTTCTAATTTGAACTTTTCTAAATGTAATTATTACAATGTTTCAATTACTTGCTAAAAGCAATTGTAATTGCTTTTAGCAAGTAAACTCATGGCTGTGCTTACTGAAAATTGGTCTGTCAAATTTATAGTTTGAATCTGCAAAAACAGACTGGTGTGAATGAGTGAAAGTATTTTTATTTTGGTTCATTTTTCAACAAAGCAAGTAAAAGGGACAATCAGACAATCATACAAAGGCATTTTTAACACTGAACCAAAACGGCGTAGTTTGAAGCAAAGGCTTATTTATAACTTACCCCCCCCCCCCCCCCCCCCCATTTTCATCTCTCCCAAGACAATGTAAGTAGACAGACAGATTTTATAAAGGGTCCGAACCCTAACAGTATTACAAAACGTTTTTTTGTCTTAGTTTCCAATGAATATTTCCTGGTCACAGATTTCTTGTACATGTAATGGTGATGATGTAATGACGTACTCACCAAATTTAAACGACTACATTTTTCTTTCCAGCATCGAATGGTTGAAGGACATCAAATACATCCCAGGTATCCCATGGGTCCAGAATCTCACCAGCAACCTCCACACCAGCAGCAGCATCATCCCTACATGGGTCCAACTCATGGTCCGTCTCTGGGCCCACGTCCCACAGCTCTCCAGCATGGGCCTCCTCCTGAAGCCAGCATGTACCCATCACACCACCGTCCGGAAGGCTACAACATTCACACAATGGGGAACAGATTTTCGGGGTCGGAACAAACACCTCAGCACAGCTATCGGGGGTTGAGACCTTCTGCTGTGGGCCCATCTAACATGTGGACCGGTATTAATCACCAGGAGAGACCCAATGGGATTCAAATGCAAGATCCCAACATGGTGAACCAGCGCAACTATAATTACGATGGGATCCCCCCTTCGGTGGGACTTAAACCATGGCCGGAGGCTGCTGGATACCCCCACCCTCCTCCAAATGCCCAGTATCAAATGTCTGCAGCAGTCACATCCCTCGGGCCCAGGTCCACACATCCCCCTGTTCCTCATCTAGACTCCTCTGGCAGGACACGCTTGGCTTCCATGCTTGAAAGCCCAGAGATGCTGGCCCTGCAGCAGCTGTCAGCTCCTTCTGCCCCCCCTGTCGGTCCCCCTCGTCAGCACATAGGCAACTTTCAGCAGCCTGGGCCCCCGTCAGGAATTGGCACCATCCCAGCTCACCCCTCTCATCAGCCTCCTCCTGCCCCTGAGGTTCAGCTGCTGCATCCTGCTAGAGACAATGGGCCAGACAGCCAGCCTTCCCAGCAGACAGACATGCTGCCCAAAGGTAGCCCTGACCTTCTCTCTTAGTATTCTAGCAGCAGCAGCCTTCTGTGTTCTGCATTAAGGAACCCAAGCAGTCTAATCCTTTTCTCCAGAAATATTTTTTCCAGCCTATATTGTCTCATTTGGTTCCTTAGCCCAGCCCCCCCAATTTTGGTCTCTCTGTCAAGTGCTAATTGTAATTAGCGCTGTAATTATTTTTCAGTTTGTGACATATTAAATATTCATTATTTTCATAAATTTGGCAAAAGAGAATATGTCTCTGCACAAGCCTCACCAGTAAGCTCACAAGTATCCTGTATCTAAGCATTCGCACTGCAAAAAAATTTGGAACTGGGCATTGTTACATTTCACTAATTTCCTAGTTTTGCATTATTTCTGTCGATAAAAATATTTGATGATTTTATGAACTTTGACACAGTTTACGGCATAGTTCTGAGATTCTGATTCAATACCTTGTTCATATGTATTCAACGCTAATTTTACTTTCATGATTGTTTGTTCACAGACTCTGCATTAGAGAGAAAAAAGGATGCCAGCAACGTTTCAGATGGGCTGTCGGCACACAAAAGCACTGCTTTAACTGACCAAAAGCACCCAGCCATACTGAGCCCTACACGAGTCCAGGCTGGGCCAGGAGAGGAAACGATGAGCCTCCCGGGTAGATCACAGGAGAATCTTTCTACGCCAGGGCTCTCACAGGGTTCAACGGAAAGCAACAAGCAGGAGACGCATGCCCTGAGGCGATCCGCCAGCCACTGCCATCCTCTACATATCAATACCACTATTGCGTCAAGTCACCTCAACATGATTAAGAACTTCTCCACTGACGCCGCACCAACCAGCGCCTCTCCGCGTGCACGGAATAGTCCACGGCAAAAAGCATCAAGCCCTGAACTTCAGCAAAATTCTCCATCACTGCATGCAGCAGCTTCTCAGAATTCCACTCTGCAAATGTCAGAGAACAATGTGGCACAGGATGAACATAAGCAAAATGGCCACCAGCAGAACATCAAAAAGCAGCAAGAACCTCAGACAATGCGGAGTTCCCCTCCCCAGCAGATGAGCCAGAACATGCAACAACAAAATTCTGTGCCACCTCGCCGTCACGCACCCCAAAACGACTCTCCACGACATTCCGCACAAAACAGTCCAGTCCAGTCTGGACCGACTCAGCCAGCCCATCTCCCCTCTTTGCCACCCAGTCATCCTACCCCATTGTCACTCTCCCAGTCTAGCCCAGCAGACCACGGAGATCAAAGACCCAGTGAACCGACATGTAGGCCAGAAAAAGAGGTCACTGCAGTTCCAACACAGTACATTACAATTAAACCTGGACATCCAAATGGCCTTTACAAACACCAGACAGTTGCCCCCCATCATCTTCAAACCGTGCCAGTAGGTGGTAACCAAAGTATGCAGGCTCAGAGAGGACCAGCGCCGGCTTACAATCCAGCCGTACCACCGCATTCCCAAGGGCAGGTAAATGGGAACATGGGCCAGTTTGGCCAGAGTAACCGTCCGCATTCACACTTGAGCCACACAAACATGACGAGGGCCATGCGTATGCCTGCTCCCCACGCTTATCACAACCAGGCCGTAAACCCTCTCCTCAATTTTGCTCACCACCCCGCCTACCACCAGCAAGGAGGCACTCCCTACTCCTATCACATGCAGGGTCAACAGCACCCTCAGGCCCATCCTAACGCGTGCCCGCCTCATCATCAGTACCAGCAGCAGCACTACTACCCCCAACTTAATCCGCAAGCTTCTGCCCATAACCAGGTCAGCACTAGAGGGATTTATCCTTCAGAGGAGCGGCACGGGTCTAATTACCAGCAAATGTTACCCAATGCATACCTACCTATATCAAGTGCAAGGGGCAATGGTCAATTAAAGGAGAGCAGCGTTTCCCCGTTGGGCTCTGAAGGCTCCAGCAGTGCTAGTTTGGTGTCCCCCGGCCCTTTGCCCGACGTAGGCCTGCAGCCTGGAGGTGCAGACGGGGGGAAGTGTGGAAACGGCTGTGAAAGCCCAACAAAACAGGTTCACTCAGTGACCTCAGAGCAGCCCGACAGCCCGAAGGAAATCCTGGACCTTGACTCTCATAATGCTGCCTCTCGCCACCGTAGAATCCAGCTACCTCAGCAACGCTCTCATGCCACTGCTACACACGTGATGCCCGGCTTCATGTTCGATCCTCGCACCCTGCATCCTGGAATGCAGCAAGGCGGTGTCCCTCCTCCCCACATGATATCTCAGGCTCATAGCGGAGGCAACAGAGCCCCTTATCCTGGCCATCCGTACAACGATCCAGGACGGTGCGCCGTACGAAGCCCTCACCCCCACCTGATGGAGGCTCTGCAGCGGCCCCAGCAGCTTCCCTTCTCTCCAGGTCAGACACGCATGATGATGTACAGGCACGTCCGACCAGCTGGGCATTTCCAGGGCATGATGATTCAGCACAGAGGCCTAATGTCCGAACACTTACTACAGCCAGGGTGAGATTATTCATCCAATCAAGTGTAGTATGTTGTGTTTTTCCTGTGATAGGACAATTTTTTTGTTTTGTATTCTTACTTACTTAGGTTCTTAGAAATTGCATTGAACCTAATCTGAATATTTTACCATATTATCGATAACTTGATAATACTAAATCTAACAATATAAAAATGCATGTTATTGCGGTTTGTCATTGTCCCAGGCAACAGATGTCTGCTCCAGGTGGCTCTAACGGTAAACAAGGAGTGTGACGAGGATCATAGAGTGAGTAAAGACGACTTTAGACACCGTATGTTACAACAAATGTTCAGGTTCCAACAATTTCTTATTTCATCACTCTTTATTCTATATGAATATAACTTAAATAACGTGGGTGTTTATTCTGAGGAATATGAATGGAGAGCCAAAACATAGAAATGTTATTGTGATATTTTCAATTAATGTTTGGTTTTTTTTGGTCAGTCAGAATTGTGCTTTGATCGGCGTTAATTTAAATGTTGTTCTCCTTTCAGGCATCATTTTCATCAAAGAGCATCCAAATTAAGCAGTGAGACAAAAGGAATGAATATACTTTGAGTATGCTTATTTGTTCTACCTACATCTCTTACCAAGTATCCTTCGCTGGGTAAAAATGTTTTCCCTACTTCTGTTCTGGACTTGGCAAACGCCCAGGCAGCTGATGTTACTACGGTCATGGTAATGTGAAACCTGATTGGGCCCTGGAGAACTATTTTGTCTTCGCTTGCCCTTCTGCACGTAGAGCTCGGGCAATTTGCGGAAGTGCTTTGGTGGAAGTGGTCGGCATTCATGGACTTGCCAGACACTTCACCAGGAAGTGGTCACCTCCCAACACGAGTGTTCAAATGAGGATCCTTCACTTTAACCGATGGGTCGACCTGTCAAAAGCAGGGACGCAGCCTGTAAGCACACTGGACAGTCCTCTCTTCTCTGAACCACTGAAATCCAAACGAATGAAAGGTCACTGAATACAAGCCTGCCTGTCATGTCTGCTGACCGTCAGGCTGTACGTGACTTAGCTACTGACAGATCTAAGGAGGACTGTGATGAAGAGGAGACGAATTGTTGATTTTTTACTATTTTCCAGTTTCTGTTTAAACTCAGGTGTAGAAAAGGAGGATTGTCTCCCCAAATCGGTCAACTTCGCAGGCCTCTTACAAATTGCCTTCAATTTCTATGTGAATGTATAAGCAAAAGTGTACATGATAAAGACTGTGCTGCAGATTAGCTGCTTGTCAAAGGATTTGCTAGATGCTAAAACTGTCCATTTCCACCCCGACTCTAACAGCGTCTCTCTGGTTCTGGAGTAGACATACTCTAGTGTATGCATCTTTCAAAGCGGCCTTTATTGTTAAGAATGTCGTCGACTAGCGTAGTGGGACTGGAAACGATGACAAGTTCTATTCAGTAGCACCTAATTCTATAATATGCACTATGGATTTTTAGTCTAGACATCCTCAAATTGAGTGGCCTTGGGTAGTCTTATTTTTAGTCAAGTGTATATGAAAGTATGTCCTTCTAGTCTCAGATGAGGGAGTTCTTAAATGGTCAGATAGTGATGTGTCCTAGCTGGGTATGCACATGCACAGACCAAATGCAAACTCTTTAAATCATGCTGTTTGGATCTAGATTTCTTTTCTTTTTTTTTTTGGAGTGATATTTGTTGCGTTCCATCTCAACGTATGAAGCCTTAGTTCTCTTTGCTTATTCACAGCTCTGCTCTTTGCATGGTTGCTTTGTGAGTACTTCATCTTCCCCATTTATCCTCAGGGTGTATAGTTTCTATATACGGGTATTGTTCTGCCTTTGAAGAAGCGACATAAGGAAAATTGCATTTGTGGCAAATCGATCTGTCATTTGAATCTTTTTAAATGATCTGTGGTAATTGTTCAAAGCAACGTTTGACGATTTATACTGTCAAATTCTTGGATTTATATAAAATACACTGTTTCTAGAAAAAAAAAAAAATGTTGCTAAGAAGTCAAATTGTAATTAGAATTTAAGATTACAATCTACCTCATCTAGACCCTCCAATTGTCTTCCCCTCTGCTAGACTCCTGAGGTCAGTGTTTATGACCAGTAGATGATTTTAGCACCATTCTTACTATTACAGACATGCAAAACTCAATAAAATGGCCTTGCATAGCATTAGCGTCTTGGGGAGAAGGGGGGGTTATTTTAAAGAGCTGTGTCAAATGATGACTGAGTGTCTGACCAAGATGATGATCCAGCTCCGTTAAGGAAGCAGTCCCTGAAAGTGCGAAGTAGTTTGCTAATGGAACAGGACATTCTTAGTTTTTAATTTCATCATTTGAGTATTATGCCTGGTCTTACATCATAACTCTAATAGGACCCTGCAAAGTGGTCTCTCTATTTGTACAGATTACATACCTACGGATTGAAAGTAAATGTCAGCTGTATTCCAACCAATGGCTGCAATGTGATGTAGAAGTTCATTAGTACCTTAGTAGTAGGAACCCAAGGCATGGTAAGGAAATTCTAAAGGAGGGATGATGGATAAGGAAACGGATAGAAATTGTGAGACAACTTCTTAAATTTTTTACACCAGACTTGTCAAGAGTGACTAATTTCCTCATTTTGGGAAAATGAAACTGCATGTAAGCCTGTCAGTGTGATATGAATTTCATATTTATAGGGCTTGAGCATCAGCTCTGTGGATGTCATGTACACTACAAGCTATGGAAACTGTCCAAACGTACTACAGAAAGTGGTACAAACAAAACTACTACACATTCAGCTGTCCATATGGGACTATATTCGGTGTACTAATGGCGCCACTTTGGAGACAGTGTGCTGTTTATTGTATGAAGGACACTGTTTATTTTAAAAGTCGGAGGTTGTAATATGAATTTTTTTTGTTGTACAGATGGTGTGTGTGTGTGTGTGTGTGTGTGTTTGCGTCTGTGCATTTCTGATGTCTAGAAACAACGGTTCATCAGGAGTCTACGTTCAACTCGCGTTTATTCTGCTGTCATCTCTGCACTAGTGAAAACCATTTACAAAAGATTAAATGTGACTCATATTTATTTGTTGTTAAAAGAATTGTTGTACATGTTTGGACTTGTTTTAATTGTAAATGTGGTGTATGTTTCTTTTTTTCTGCATTTTTCATTGCTTTTAAACGGTTGTCTTTTTACCTCAGTAGCATTGTTACATTGGAGAGAAAAAGGCCGGTGTGTTTAATTTTAATTTAGGTTTACAAGTTCTGATCTGACTGACAGATTATTTTGGAAATGAAAAGGAGTATTTTCTACACTGTACATTTCTTATAAATAAATGCCTTTTCTTGGAAGTTATTTTTTGTCATGGTCAATTAAAAACGTATTAGAAAAACAATACTCTCACTACTCTATAAAACTTCACACAAAAAAAATCAACAAATAATTATACCTAGTTTGAATATTTATTTCAAAGAAATTTTGAAAGTATTTCAACTTTTGTTTACATTTAAAAGTCTGATGTTGGATGAATAGAATTAATGTTAGCCAAGGAGCGAGTCCAGGGGTCGGCAACCTGCGGCTCTTTCATCTTCCTGTTGAGGCTCCTTGTGACTTTAGAAAATACATTACGAGTATTTAATCAACTCATTCCAACTGAGATGTTTGATCAAATCGCTGACTATTATCAAAGTCAGCGATCTGCTAGAAATGTTTCTCTGAACAAAATGCTCGCTTCCTCCGTTTTCTGGTGAAAACTGCTGACTTTGGTGAATTCTTGAAGGAACGCACTTTTTTCTGGTGAAAGAAGAGAATTTAATCTTTCATTTGGTAGGTTTGGTGTTTGCGTAGTCATAGTACCCCAATATTCTGTGCATCTTGAAATACAAAATGAGGGGAAGTGGCTGGCACTGAGTGAGTTAAAATATATTTATATTTTCGCTTGTTCATTTCAAAATGTAATTCTAAGTGTGAAGATTATGGTAATTTTGTAACATTAAAACTAAACGTTTTTAATATTTTTCTCGCTCAAACTATGCGTCACAGCGGCTGATGTGCAACACCTGCCACACATCTGGCAGCCCCGACTGCGCAGGCATTGATTTATCTTTAAACTATGGGTTTGGTTTTGTGCATCCGGACGTGGTGAATAAATCATGCCATCTCAGCTGTAGTGTCACTCGATGGAGTGTTTTACTGCCATAATTTTCGTTTATCTATTGTAGTTTTTGTCTCATGCATGTTTACATATTTATAGTTATTTGATATCGGAACTATTGTTCAGGAAATGTTTTCCGTACGTGCGCTAATTAGTGATGCACGCTAGTTTCGGAGAGGATATGGGGAAGTTTTTTGTTTGTTTTTTTTTTTTTAGGATATGGGGAAGTAAGACCATTAAAAGTCAAATTTAAAGTCCTCATTTCTGCCTCTAAGTAAGGGTCAGCCAGCGAGGTATTTATTCACGTTTATATATTTATTTATATGCAATTTGTATACTTTATTGTGTTTTATGTTGCTTTTAGTTCGACGGTGGCCTTGATGGTCGCGTCGTACGGTTGTAAAGTCAAGCCGAGTCCTACAGCCTACATTAAAACATTGCCAGCAGTAAAAAGAACTCTTTATTGACTTTCGAACGGACAAGAAGAGGTGGAAGTGATGGAGTGCTTTCATTTATCTAAAAGATAATCATCCTATTTTTTTCCATTCAGTTTTTGTGTATTTCGCACATAGAAACATGTTTAATCATCGCAAGTTTGTCGATTATAAAAAAGTTATTTGTTATAAAAATTATATTTTGCATATGAGGTGTTTAATTAACTTAATTAATTGAATTAACAGCCCATAATAGAATAGAATAGTAGTTTTATGTAAATTATTATCAAGTCTTTGCTTTATTTTGATTTAGTGTATTTAGTGAGTCACGCTGACGCCACCAATAAATGATGATCCGCTTTAAGTTTCAGCCAATCATAGCGGGGATAGGCACCACCAAGTGCGGTCTTGCACGGAAGCGTGGACATTTCTGTACGCTTTGTTATTGTCGTTACGGTGTTGGAACAATAAAAGCGTTCTGATCACACACGAAACGTGTTTCCGACAGAAGTAAGTTTTTAATGTCGATCCGCCGCGTTTAAATTGAACCGTGCGTTGTAAATAGAGCAGAGTTAACCTCATCAATCGGTCTTTACGTTGCTGTCAAAGTTATAACGATGCCGTTAAGCACAAAGACTGGCATTACGCAATCATCGGAACATTTATATGTATAATTAAACAAGGTAGAATTTGTTGTGCGCATTGTTAGTTAGTTGTACGCTATTTTTTACACGTGCATCCCCCCTTGACAACTGTGAGTTGTTTCCTCTTTTAGGAGACCCTCCCCCCCACCCACACCGAACCATGGCAGGGCTGCTACAGCGCCCCCAGGTGGCTGCTACCTGTCTGCTTTTGTGCTGCTTGACCGGTGGTCTGTCCATCCCAGACCCCAGACAGAGGGACGCCCTCATACAGCTGGAGGTCTCCATGCAGACAGGTGGGCAGATGGTTCTGACTGAGGCAGAGGAGCGGCTGGACGCTCTTCTTCTTAAAGTGAAGCGGGAGGAGATACTGAGAGCAGACTTCCCTCCCGCCTTGCACTTCTTCAACGCCAGGCGGCTCATCCGGGCCAGTCCCATTTTCAGCTTGCTTCAAAAGATGCCTAAAGGTGCGTGGGTTTTTTTTTGTCGTGCAATTTTTAAATGAACGCTGAATGAGATTTATACTAAATAATCTGTGTGCTTTATTACAGGGGGAGCGCTCCACGTCCATGATTTCTCCATGACTAGCGTGGAGTGGCTAGTGAAGAACGTGACCTATCGGCCCCATTGCTACGCGTGTTTCACCGACAGCCAGTCCTTCAGATTCATCTTCTCATCTCAAAATCCTAAGGCTCTGGACCGCTGCTCCCCTTGGACCCTGCTGGAAAGCCTCAGGGCCAAGATGGTCAACGCCACAGACCTAGACAACAGGTGAATCACGTTTTACTTTCAGTCGGAGTCGTCATCGTGAAGCGGGAGCTCATCACTGCAGATTGGACGGCGTGCCATTAAAATATTGTTGGAAGCTTAATAGACCTTTTATTAAGTGAAAATGTTGTCTGTGATAAGTAGATTGAAACCCGTGCAGGTAATCTAACAGTATGTTCACTCGCAGCATCATGGGAAACCTGACGCTCTTCACTGAGCAGGATCCAGAGGCGGCGTATCCAAACCAGGATGTGGTGTGGAATAAGTTTGAACAAGCCTTCCTTATGATGTTGGGTCTGGTCACTTACGCGCCCGTGTTCAGAGACTACTACTACCAAGGCCTCACAGAGTTTCACACGGACAACGTCATGTATTTGGAACTGCGGGCTTTGCTTCCGGAGGTACACCGATGTCATGTTTGGTATGTTCCGTTCATCCACTCATCTGTGTTATTATCATTGACCCCGTTGCGTTTCTGCTGCTCAGATATACGAGTTGGACGGCACAACTCATGACACAGCCTGGACTCTGAAGACCTACCAGGATGTGACAAGACAGTTCACAGCAGAACACCCAGACTTCTTTGGTGCGAGAATCATCTACACGATCCATCGGTAACTATCCTGAATTCACCTACGGTGAAATTTATAGTTTAAATATCACTTGTTTGTTTTTTAGAAGACAGTAGAAGTACACACTTGGCCACCATTCAACATTGTGTTTTTTCCAGGGGAGTAAACATATCTGTCATGACCGGAGTTGTGGAGGCAGCAATGAAGCTACGGAGAGACTTCCCAGATATCATGGCTGGCTTTGACTTGGTGAGAATCAGCAGCAGTTATTATATAAACAGCGACGGGTTGAACTGTGAGAGTTCTGATTTTACTCCAAAGACAAAGTCTCCAATTGAATCATTTGAAAAGCACAACTGTTTGCTGAAACGCATGTACAGGTGGGCCGTGAAGACAGCGGCAGACCCCTGTGGTACTTCAGAGACGCCCTGTCATTGCCAGCGGAGAGAGGGGTGACGCTTCCTTTCTTTTTCCACGCTGGAGAGACTGGTGAGCTCCTCTTTCCATATTCCAATTCATCGTGAAACCTAATCAATCAGATCTTAACCAAGAAGTGAGTCAGACGATACATGGGCATCGCATCATTTAAGAATAGCCCGACTGTGTCATGAAAATCATTGCAATATAACACGCACATTGATGTCTCTGTCACGTGAAGATCTTGAGGGCACAGAGGTTGACCAGAACCTGCTGGATGCCCTTTTGTTTAACACATCTCGTATTGGCCACGGCTTCGCTCTGCAACGCCACCCATTTGCCAAAGTTCTATCCAGGAAGAGAGGGGTGGCTGTGGAAGTGTGTCCCATATCCAATCAGGTACAGCATTTCCCTATAAGCCACAACAAAATTGTGTTACGAGTTAAAGTGTGCATCTTGTAAACAAATATCTTATTCCTTGCCGTCATGCAGGTGATGAAGCTCGTCAAAGACCTGCGAAACCATCCGGCGGCTTCACTGATGTCAGAGAACCACCCGCTAGTCATTAGTTCTGATGACCCTGCTATGTTCGGTGCCTCTGGACTCTCGTATGATTTCTACGAAGCTTTTGTGGGCTTCGGTGGGATTAGATCTAACGTAGGCTCCCTCAAACAGCTGGCAATAAACTCTATTAGGTAAGCTTGAGCGGAGAAGGCGTTACAAACTGTGCTTGCACGCAGTCGTCGTGTGACGTTTCCCTGTCTTGTCTTCCAGGTACAGTTCTTTGACTCTGAAGCAACAACAGGAAGCCCTGGCTCTGTGGCAGAAACACTGGGAGAAATTCATCTCTGATAATGCTCCTTAGAAAGAAAGCAACGCAAATTTCGACTATTTTATCCTATTTGCAGCGAGACAAAGTGACTCGGATTATAGAGAGACTCTATCAACGGCGCGAAAACGTCAGTCATTAATGGCGTAGACCCGTACGACCTCACGAAGTTAGCACTGATTAAGCCTCTATGCAGTATTATCATGTGTACTATTACCTCGTATTGGCTAGGTGTGTTTACATGTGAGCAGCGTCGAGCCTGGAAATCACTGGAGGCTGCAATCAATTTGCCGTGGGTTGGGTTGGTGATGGTTGCTTTAATTTCAGCTTTGCCTCTTCTTAAACGGTGCTTGAAGAGTTTTCTGTATTGTGTGTTTGTGATTTGCTTTTGCTTTATAAACATGAAATGAAGAACTAGTGTAAATTCTCGTGCTTTTAGATTTGTATATGTTGTGCTCTGTATAGGATCATGGTCAGATCGTACAGGCACATCGAATGTAGAATACTCACGAAATATATCTGTCTTGGGAGTGTTTATTAAACAAACAAAAAAGAAAATTTTACAAGGTTTTCTTCAATGCACTGCTTGTGATAACCAGAGAGTAGTTTTTCTTTAGGTTACTGACTGTTCTTTCTGTGTCTGGGCCAGTTTGGTGTTGGTGCTGTCCAAGACATTATTATAGAATGTTTTAAACGTATATAGGTCCAAATCAATCCATATCTTCACTCCTGAAACGTATACGTCAAGGGTTTGGTTGAACTGCCTTGCAACTCCTCTCCTCCGTCCCCCAGTGTGGGGCCGCCTTCCCCAGGACATCTTTCTGGCCACATGTTTTATTACCGTATTTTCCGGACTATAAGTCGCTCTTTTTTTCATAGGTTGGCTGGCCCTGCGACTTATACTCAGTCAGGTGTGACTTATATAAAATAAAATATAATATATTTTTATATAAACATGAAATAAAGCATGTAAGTAAACCCCCAGTTATCCACAGTTTCAACTCAAGCATCCGCGACAATTTTTTCGTTACGCTCAAAATTCCTTCTCAGTGTTATTGTTTTTATTAGAAGTAAACAGCTGCTGAGATGTTTGATGTGTCATTAAAGTAAAAAGTCAAAGTCGGCGATCTGCTTGAAACGTTTCTCTGTATAAAAAGCTCTTTCTCTGTTTTCTGGGGAAAACTGCTGATTTCGGTGAATTCTGCTTCTTCAAAAATATAATTCGTATATCATACCATTCCACTGTGTTCACTGAAAGACAGCGCTTACTGGTTTGTGACTGTTGTTTTGACAACTGTTACCGGCTTTCGCCAGCCGTAGTTAATTAGATTAAGATAATGTTAGCGCAGTGGATTGTCTGAAAGAGCCTGACTGTAAAATGATTCTTGAACTTGTGCTTTAAGGTTTCATACAGGACGATGTGGCAAATGGCTTTGGTTTTATTTGAACAGCCCAGGCAAGTATGTCAAGCATAGGGACATACAAGCCCCTAATACGTAGTTGGTGCCTATAAACATAAACAAAACATCAGTCTATAACTGGATTTATCTTAAATGTATGCTTCAGGTTCTGCTTCACTGTCATTATGTGAGTGTTTCATTCATTTCACTATGTGCGCCATCTTCTTCTGCGGACAGGGCGACGGCCTCACCGTGCACACACATGCTGAGGCCCCTGCGATGCGTTTCGGCACGTCTGGTCCCCTGGACCATGAGTCCTTGTCGGGGTTATAAACCTGAGTAGCTCTGGAGAATGACATTTTCTCCCAGCTGTAGCCACCCAGCACATAAATCCTCCCCGCCCACACTGCAAGTCCTGCCTCGCTGTTGGGCAGCAGCAGTGGTGCAATCTGGGTCCACTGTCCACTGTGCGGGTCGTAGGACTCCACCTGCAGGATGTCAAAGCGTTCTGTGGTGTCGGCGTCGTCATCGCTGCCCCCGATCGCGTAGATGAGGTGGTCGAGGGACGCCATGCAATGCCATCCCCGCGGTTGGGACATGGCCTGGCGCGCTACCCACACGTCACTGTCCCGCGATGGATCATAGCTCAGGACGTCCCGGCGGTATGGGCCGATCTGGTAGTCATGACCACCAGAAATGTAGACAATGCCGCAGTGAACTGTCCCAGCGTGGCCGTAAGTAAACCTACAGAAGACGAAATAAAAAAAAATCTAGGAAATAAATCATTTCTCCTGAAATACATTTTGATAAAGATATAGCAGAGTATTCATAAATTCACTATTTCCCCTCATTTTATTAGTCTCAGCAGAGACATCAGCCACCACCACCAGCAACCCCATTTCATGAGGGGATTTATTGTCATGTTACTCCGGGCAGATTTAATGATCGCACATTATCTGGTGCAACAAAAAAGAAAAGTTATCATTATTTACTTCATATTTATATTATTATTTACCTGGGTAGGCCCGCCACGAAAGACCAGCAGTCTTCAGCGGGGCGATAAACCTCCACAGAGGACAAAGCTCCCGTTTCATTCCTGCCACCTACAGCAATCAGGCAATCTTCAACTGCCCCCAAATAAAAATCCACTCTCTGCTGGTTCATCGGAGCGCCCTAAAAAAACGGGATGACATGTTTTGCGTTTGCTATTTATGCTTCATTTGTAAAGTGAAAACTAAAGGTGAAAGAAGGCCGCAGTGCCTATTTGGTTCAGTACCCTGGTCCACTGATTGTGGCGGGGGTCGTATCTGTACAGGAGGTTACAAGCAGCATCTCCACCAATGTCCCTGGACGAGCTGCCACCAGCAGCGAAGATAAAGCCCCCGAGAACCGCCAGGCAGTGGTGGCTCCGCTGGGCCGGCAGCTCTGTTTCCACCTTCCAGCTTCCTGTTTTGCCGTCCAGCCGGCAAACGTTGGCGCTCAGCTCCTCTCCGTGTTCTGAAACCTAGAAAATACAAATTAAGAGGACAAGAATCTCATGGCTTTTTACTTTTGTGCTGTTGAAAAGGTTATTGTGACATGCCAGATATAAAAAAACATTCGACTTAAGCGAGTTAGCACAAAGTTATTTTTGCTGTACATTCCAAATCATGTCTGAGTCAATTAAATCAAGACAAACCCTAGTCAGGAGGGTACAGGAGTACTAGCAAGTACATCACGAGCAAACTTCTCATTTGTCAGTAAACTACTGGACAGATCCACATCTGTACCTCTCCTCCTATCAAAAGCAGCCGCTCTTCCCCTCCCCTCAGGCTGGTGCGTCCTGTTTGCAGGAGCGGCTGGGCGCTGGGCCTGGCGTGGTACCCCAGAGCTTCCTCCAACAGGGTCTCACAGGCAGCCCCCTCGGGATGCAGCGCCCGCAGCGCCGGCAGCACCCGGCCCACGAGGTCTCCCATCGGCATCAGGGGGAAGCGGACATTAGAGAGGAGCCGTCTGGCGTGGGCGGGCCGCTCAGGACTCTGGCTGAGCCACTGCAGCGTGGCCCGAAGTAGCGCCTGCTCACTGTCATGTTGAACCTGCAGTGAAGAGAAGACTTTTTAGGAACCGACCCTCCACAAAGAGCCCCCCCCCCCCTCAAAAAAAAAAGCATTTGAAAATTGCAGAGTGTTTACCTGACTGCTGGAAAGGTAGGAGGAGAGTTTGCATAAAGGAATGCCCCGGAGAAAGTTGGGGGTGAAAGAGAGCGTAGCAAAGCGTGAGAGGATGAAGTGATCAATAAAGGCGTCGAGTCGCTCCAGGCTGTAGAGCAGCGCCAGCTCTTGTAGGTACAGGTAGTTTTCCTCGCTCACCTCCCGCTCCAGGTACTGGCAGCAGAAGTCCACAACTCGCCACACCTGAGCAACAGTTTAAAGCATGCTATATAGGAACGACCCTCTCAGTAGCGTGATGTCATCACTGAATAAGTGTCCAAATGATTTAATGGAGCCCAGTTTCTCACCTGCAGGAGGTGGGCAGCTTCCAGGACATGGTCAATATTACCCCCATCCAGTGGCAGCTCCCCGCTGTACAGGAAGTCCACCACGGCGGCGAGCCCGATGTAGGACAACCCAACCAGCTCCACCTAGAAAGAGGACGGGAACGATACAGAGAAATCAAGAGGCAGATGAATAATAATCTGTGTAAGCCTCTGAATGACAGCGTTATTACTGTCTATGTGTCAATCTGGACCCTACATATGGAACTATCTAGAACCTCCTGCTGGCGCTCCTCCCTCATGCCCAAAGTGAACATGGAATGGAAGTACGGGCTGCAAATAGCCAGCAAAGCTCGGTGAGCCGGGACCCGCTGGTCGTCGGCCACCAGGATGACGTCACAGAACTGTCCGCGCTCCCGCTGTCCATTGAGGCCCTGCAGCACTTCCACAGATTGATCCACCCAGTGGAACACCTTTGACACAAATCCACAAAACACAATGAATGGCATCCAGTTTATGGAACTTCACGGGAGAGCAGTGTTTTTTTTTTTCTCACAGTCCAAAATTCTGTTTGCAAAAATGATTTGAGTTGATCAAAAGGATCATAGAAGAAGAATGTCTACCGATGACACGGATCTTCTATGCACGTTCTAGTTGCTGCTCGGCCGCTGACGAGGACGCACAAGGCGGGAATCTGGCATAGAAAACCTACGCCACATTAAGTCTACTCCGATTTACCGTCTGTTTAACATCTGAGAAAGCTATGAATTACATGGTACATTTGAATTGTCCGGTGAAAGTTATAGACTTTGTGAAGTTTTGAATGGGGGGGGGGGGCTTCTAGCTGTGCTGTGCATCTGAACCTCTGGCCAGATAAACACAATTTTAATCAAAAATTCTCATCTTGATTTGGGCTCATCTGCACACAAACACACAAACACACACAAACACACACCGACCTTGGCCGAGTCGCTGATCCGATAGGCCCGACGCACAAGGCTGGGCTCGCCATTGTCCATCATCATGTCCCCTCAGACAGGGATCATCTAAAGACACACGCACACACACCCGCACACGCACACACATCATCATTCTATGCTGTGAAGAGGTTCGGTCCCCACAGCGCGCGCGCACACACGCACACACGTACACGACGATAATATATTTTAAGTTTAGTCACTTAGATATGTAAAGTGATTAGTGCTTACATTTGGCGAAGCAGAAGAAATCTGGTTTCAAACGGACTGAATGCTGTTTGGCATTAGGGGGATAATCAGCGGCATCGATCAACACGCGACGAGACAAATCGATCCGTTTAATTAATGAAACGAACTCTGGTAACGTAATCTATTCTGCAGAAACACACATACACACGGTACACACATGGCTTAATGGACTTAGAAACAGTGCTGCACAATGTAGCATATTCCTAGCTAGCCGGAATAAATAAGGAAACTTCCGGTTTAGACGTTCAAAATAAAATCCTTTGTTCAAAATAAATCCATTTACGTCAAAACCTTGCGACCGCAGCATTTGTAAAGTATTAAATTGCATTACCCTCAACCCTAAAACTTAGACAAGAGCAATAATGTCCAGGTAAAAAAGGGAAATTCTTCAAACAACTGTTTAAACGAGGAGTATCAAGACAGGTAAAAATGTTAAAACCTTTATTCATATGAAAATATACGCACGCACTGGCCTGTATCCATACAATAAAGCAGAATAATCTGTCAAACGCACTTTCATATAACATTTACCAAGGAAACCAACTTGCACTACAAAGCGACTGTCTCAGGGTGTGATTCGGTGAAGATCCAGTAGGTGGCGGTGTAATGCAGGAACAGATAACCTTGAATCCGGGGCTGGGCAGGTGTTGTCGGTGTCGGTTTCAGCAGTCGAGCCGGTGGAAGCTGCGGACTCCCATCTGGAGGGGGGGTTGGGGGGGGCGCGTCTGACCTCTGTGCAGCCTGCCTGCTTTACGGATCAGCCTGGTACTTTACGAAGGACGCACACACACACACGCAACCATCCGCCCCCGCCAGAGCCCGTGCACGTTGTTCCATGGCCCCAGCTTGTGTTCAATTCTAAGCGTGTAGAAGCCACATTTGCCTTTATGCACTGTAATTGCTACGAGTGCGGCAGCAAACTGCATATCTAAATGTAAAAGAAATCAGAAGAAAGGGATGTTACTTTTTATTAAATACACTAAAGTATTTGGACACTTCTATTAAAAGGTCATAAATGGAATGGCACGCGTGGAAGAAAATTAAAGGACGGAGACAAAATTAGTGGATTTCATCCACTGCGTCGGGCTCTGTCAAGTTGCAGAATTCTACACAACCAAGACCGGAAGTGTATTTATTTTTATTGCATTCTGAATAAAAAAATGTCTCAAATAAATTTTAAGGGCCAGGGCTCTTTCTCAAACCTGTTTCTGAGGTGCAGCAGATTGATATATTGATTGGTCACTACACATTTTCAATCTGGACACAGGCAGTCTGTCGCTAATCCTCGTCTACACTGGTTAGTGTGGAATGGTGAACCTGCCTCTATCTTTCTAGTGTGCCAATGACAGATTCCGGATTATGTATCCCCAGGAATAATATTAGTCATTTTCTCCCCAGTGTGTTTAACAAGGGAGGGGTGATGTGGAATTAGTTGCATGTAGACATCTTGGACATTTCTCTATCAATAATTGTTCTCATACTCAAGCCACACATATAGATGCACAACTAACTTTAAAGTGGAGAGTTTATTTCCAGATTGGGCGATAAATCATGTGCTTTTAAATTACCATAGCATTAGTATAGATATAATATCACTACAGTATTTTGTACATTTGAATAATTTTGAACTAAATATTAAATAGTTAGAATATAAAACACGACATATTCATTATCTAAATATTGTTCTACTAACATTGATTTGCCAGTTCGATTAATTCATTGCTGTGCATCTTATTTTGAAAGTGCATGCCGGAACAACGAGTTGAGTGTTGGTCGCCACGCTGACGTCGGTTCCCGCGCCCGCCGCCCACTGACAGTGAAGGTAAATCCGGCGTCGGGGCGCTGCTGTTCTCTCTCCTACATCACCAACGCCCATTGAGGAGTAACGTACAGGAAATGAACGGAGCCGCCGTTTCCCGTTAGGTGTCACTGGCTCGGTCGTTCCCGAGGCGGTGGTCGTGATTTTTGGGATCGCAGCCTAATCTATAACGTTATCGGTTGTAGTTCTCTTGATGTTCAGGCCTAGCATCAACTATATAAGTTAGCCGCTTTAGCTAGCTCTCCCCGATTTGGACTGATTTAACGCGGACACTTCCGACACTTTGATTCCGGCCCACCGGAAAACAAACAAAACAAAACGATGACACAAGTGGATAAAGAGGCTTGCATGGATGCTTACAACCAGGTCAGAGACGACAGCACGGAGTACAGCTGGTAAGTGGAGCCGAACTCCCGTTCTCCGATGCGGCTATTATTTGTGTGAGCTCAGGTGGAAAAACTCACCATGTCGTTTAGAAACGACCTTAAAAAAAAAAATCTGATCCCAAACATGTTAAAAATCACGCAGCCTCCTCCTAACGATGCCACCCACGGCGTCGTCCTTTCTATGGAGAAGGGCGTGAAAATTACAAGCGGACATTTTGGGGAAAGTTTATTTTTTATTTTATTTTGTCAAATCTGCCGATCTCAAAAGACATTTTGTAGTAAACGACATTTTATTTAGACCAGGGATCCATTTAAGAATAACTCTATGGTTAATAATCGACGCGTCCTGCGTCAGAATGCCATTTTAGTGGGTTGGGTTTGCCGGTGCGACACCAAATTCTGTGTCACCCATCAGATTCGGTGACCGGAAAGCCCTGCCGGATCCACTTCGATCCAAAACACAGCCGTGAAAATCCTGAAGCGTTCGCATGATGTGAACAGTTTCCTGCTTTGTTAGTAACCGCTGCTTTAAATCCACGCAGCCTGTCTCATCTTTATGCTGTTTTATGTTCGCATCCCAGCCCAGCAGGGCAGCAATAGTTCCCTTTGTCCTGTGTATATAGCAGCTATGGGCGTCCGAGGAATGCTTGTTGTGACTCCCGAGACCGATTGATCCGATAATGTTTGTAATTCTGCATCTTCCAGGGCTGCTTTTAAATACGACGACTCCACCATCGTGCCTGCGGGACTCGGGGCTGACTTTGAGGAGTTCAAGAAGTTGTGCACAGGTAAAAAAAAAAATAGTAGCTTTTATTTCTAAATCTGCATCTGTCGTTTTTTTTTAAAACCAGACGTTACCATGGTGACGTATGGACGATACTTGCCTCCCTGCTGCTGGTCTAGTTCTGTGCTCTGCGTGTCCTGCACCTCTCTGCAGGACACTAATCTTTTAAGACCCTGCTCCGCCCCCCTCTGGCCTTGAGCCCTTGTGTTTGTGTGTGTGTGTGTGTGTGTGTGTGTGCGCACTGTCAAAGCACTTAAACCGTGCACACTACATTTTATAATGCGTTTTACAGTATCCTGTTCTTGATTTTAACAAGGTGAAACGGTTCACGCGAGCACGTTGGGTTCCATCGCCACAGGTGTGATGGGAAGTTAAACGTTTCCACCGGACACACCTCTGGTTCAAAGGAGCGACATGCTGTGGACGAGTCCTACCATAATGTACGCCGTTGTGTCTTTAGCGAGGAGTCGGGCCTGCTGTGTATTCAGTACGATGAGGAGTCATTCACTTTGCAGGGAACTTGTTTTAATCCTCACAAAAGGAAGTCGATAGCTACAACGATAAAGAAGATGTTTCCAATCGAGCCGATGTAACGAATGGCTGCCGATGGGATGAAGAAAATCTGTCTCTGAATGTTACGTTCCTCTCTTTTTTTGTGCCCTCTGGCGAAAAATGTCTGCTCAGATGTTGGGTGTGGTTTTTTTTTTTTTTTGTTCCTGTTGCGTCTTTCTTCAAACCGAACTGCCTCAGGGCTGTACTGTCTTTACTTCCTGACAATGATGAGTTCGCTTTTGCATGTTGAAATATTTAACGAATCCCTGTCATTTACAATAATTCAGTCGGCATCCTTCTATCTGTGGTCTTAGTTTCCGTAGTGTAGTTGTACCCCGAGGAGGAGGAGCAGATAATGCCGACTGATAGTGTTGGAGTATTTTTTATTTTTTTTTTAAATCTCATCCACTTTTTGCAAGAAAAATATGTGAATTCTGTTGTCATCTTGGATCAGTGTAAAGAGATGCTGCAATAGCTCGTGTTATAAATGATCATATGCCCCTCAATAAGAAGTTGGAATCAGTTTTATTTTTCAGAATAGTTTATTATCAACATTAGTTTTTGAAATAATGAGTTATGATGTGACCGGCGATGACACCGGAATCATTAGGGATCATCCTCTGGGGACACCAGTTCAAAGCGAAAATAAAAACAAGACCAGATTTGTCCTCGGGTAACAGTCTGTGATACTGATACTGTTCACAGGAGACGGCTCTGGTTTCAGGCTGTGTCGCGGGGGGGGGGGCTACCATGTCCTGAGAGAGACACAACTCACCACAACTGAAGCTACACAGAACAAAGTCTCTCCCAACAAGTATTTCTGCTGTATCGTCATCGTCGAGCGGATGCCGACTGAGTCGGCGTTCCTTTAAAGGGGGAAGACAAATCAGGAAGAATACGGTAAAGAGAGGAAGTGTGCAGCAGCGGGGTCGGGTTCGTTGTTTGTCGTAGTTCCTCTCTGGAACCCCACAGTGGCGAGGAGGAATAAGACCAGGATTCACTCTGAGTTCCATGTTATTGTTTTTGCTGGAGGCGAGATGTTGAAACCAGCGATGTCCTTCGTGGGTTTGTCTGATTAGGCCCATGACGGCGGCTGTTTTCTGCTAGCGCTGCTGAACCGATTAACGCCGCTGCTCTCTCATGCCTGGAATGCTTCTATCAGCCGCTTCAACGGGTTCATAAAAAAAAATGATGTAAAAAAAACTCCTAAACAAGGTGCAGTTGATCCGCCGTACCTTCGACCGTTACTGCCAAGTCGTTTATCATTGTCAAAGCCTTCCCAGAATTTATAATGCTGCTCTCCTGTGTTTCCTGGTGGAGCTTTAAGGGCGTGTTCACACTCGGCAAGCTTGGTTCCATTAAAACAAACTGTGGTGTGATTGCTCTGCCAGTGCAGTTCATTCAAACAAGCGTGAACCCGACCGCCCCAAACTACAAGCGCGAACGCACCCTAAACGCGAGCGTGAAACCGATTGGCCCGGTCAGTCGGTGGTGCGCTGCTGCATTGGGCCCAGCGCTGCACAACGACTTGTATTCCGTTTCTTGATTGAGTTGCATTCCTTCTGCGAGTGGTCAGTCATTAGAACCAGATTTAGTGTGTTCCTAAGCCAGTAGGGATGTTTTTCGTGATGAATGTGACGGGATATAATCTTTCTGACAGACCAAATGTTTAATTGGAAGCTAAGAACATGGAATATGAGCGCAGCGTTTCTGGAAATGTAACCATTGGTGTCTGATAACTGGAAGCGTACTCTGGATCCCAACCTGAATGAGCCCTTATAGTTGGGCTCTGTCTATGAGCGGCGTTGCATGTATTCTCATTACATGTCTGGTAGCAGGTCGTCCCGCTGGACTAATGTGTCTTGACCGGATTGTTTCATTTGAACAGACACATATTTTAGAGTTATTTCAGAGGTGGACGTCCAAGACGATGGCGGATGTGGTCACTGGGGAGATCTGTGCTGCTACTGGAAGTCTCAGAAAACATTTGACTCATTTAGTCACGGAATATTTCTGTGTTCAACACACACACACGCCATCACTCAAAAAGAAAACCTTATTTTCTATCTGTGCTGCACCAGACCGGCAACGCTGAGCAGAAAAAGAAGAAAATGTGCAGTTTTAAATGCACCTTATTTCCAATACATGCATATTATAAACGTGGGTGTAAATAAAACCTGAAAGCACCATTAATATGTATTCAGTCTTTCATATTCTTATCCCACAGATGATTGTCGTTTGTACGGCTTTGTACGGATCATGACTGGAGATGCCATGAGCAAACGAGCCAAGTTCACTTTCATCACCTGGATCGGCAAAGGGATCGTTGGGATGCAGCTCGCCAAGATCACCACCGACAGAGCCTTGGTTAAAGAGATAGTGCAGGTCAGAGACCTGCGGGATTGCATGTGGAGAGAAGAGCAATTAAAATAAATAAATAATGGCTGCCATCATGAGAGTAAATTAGTGCAAAGCAGTAATAGTCCCTTTGGGAAAACTGAGTGATTACACAGGCACCGGGACAAAGGGATTAAAAAAACAACTCAGACTATTTCACCAGTAAATGTATGAGGATAATATAGTGGTAAAAAAACAAGCCACAAATCAAATGAGGAAGGCTCTGAGACATCATGGCAAAGCAGTAGTAGCAGACATGATGGAAATGTAGCCAGTAATGGAGTAAGACTTCCTATTAGCCGTACCAATATAGCAAGCAACGCCTCATCTCGTAAATCATGGACTATTTAACACTATTAAAAGGTACGTTTAAGATTTGTGAAAGGCCATTAAGGAGACACTCATGGAACCAACATTTGGTACTGAATTATAAAGGTACTTGTTTTGTGAGGAATAGATCATGGATTCTGTGGAAACAAGATTCCACCTGAAATAATTATATTGATGCTTTTTGTTCTCTCCATTTAAATCAGTCTTTATTTGTTTTTCATTCTGCAGAACTTTGCCAAGGAGTTCTCATTCAATGACCAGAAGGAACTGGATGAGGACTCCATCCGTTTGGAACTGAAGAAGTCGGGTGGATCCAATTATGACGCTCAAGCTGAGTAGAGAAAGTGCCACAGTCAACTGGAAGGGTTTGGGTTTTGGGATCAGGTCTTTTTGAGGATGGGGAGTGAGCCAGGATGCTACCGCTTGGGGAGAGGGAGAGACGGCACAGAGGGGGCTCATTAGGAAAGGAAAATGCATGCACCAAGCATAATTGTACCATCAAACTATAAAGCAGCCAAGGCGCATCACTTTCGGTGCATCTCAAAAAGGATCATGTCTACATTAGGGCTTATATTTAAGCTATTCTTACAACACTTATGGAGCTGCTTGGTTGCTGTACCTGCTAGCATCCGTTTCTGTACCTAGAACATTTCAAATTGCATCCATGCATTTCAAGTTGTCTTAATTTGTTGACATTATATTAAATTATATTATATCTATAACAGTGATCCCCCAACCTTTTTTGTGCCAATGGCCGGTTTCATGCCGGGGTGCAATTAAACCAAACCGCATATTATGCACTTGTAATAACTATTAAAGGATTATCACACCAATATCTACTCGCATATAACACACATGTTAGTTAATGTGGCGGCCCTCAGTAATTGCTTCTGTCCTTCTTGCTCATGTGTTTTTTTCATTAAAAAAAATCCCCTCCAACTTCTTGTCTTTTAACCCAGGGTTCATGATCTCCAGGGTTCGTGATCTCCACGTGCCGAAGCAGTTTTTGAGGCTTCATTGGTGTGCGGGTCAATTGTTAAGCCCGTAGTTTGAGTATGACCCTGTACTGTTAAAGAGCAGCTTTCTGTTCTTGGAGATTTTACGCTCCTCTATTTTAAGCGAGTATGCTTTATCGCTTTTATGTGATTGAGAACCTCAGAATTGCCATAATTAGCATTGTTAAGTCTTTTTTTTTTTTTTTTCCATACAAAAATCAAAGTAAAACAAGTGGAGAAGTTAGTAAATCACTGATCTTGTATGAATGTATTTACATGTTAATTAACTTCAGGCATTTTTGAACCTTTATTCCTTTGACAGACACAGGGTAGCTGTTTTCTTTATGCTAGGCTAAGGCCTTCGTACTGAATGAGCATTGCTAAGAGTGGCGTTGACCCGCCCATCTCTCTACCATCACGCCAAAGCAACATGCCCCAACGTGTTGAACTATTCCTTTAATTACTGGATCTGGCCCAAAAATGTACCCCAGCAGTAGACAAGCACGGTTCTGTTTATACTCTGTATCTGTCCACTGTTTGAGTTCTAGAATGACTGATGAAAAAGCAAGTGCATGAATACTAATGGATCAGACTCTTTTCTGTGATGCTCTGCCCTCTCCCCGTCCAGCTCATGGTTGGTTTTCTACTGTGCTGTGCATCATCATCTCACACTGATCTTCATCTCAGCTCGGCAGCAGATGAGCGTTATTAATTTACATCCAGGCTTTAGCACTGTTGACTAAGAAAAAATCAATTAAATGAGGACGTGGAAAATATGGAAGGGTTTTGCCTCAATCGCCATATTCTTATCATGAATCAAGTTTTAAGAATTAGTTCAAGGGTGAGGATAGATGTCCCATTTTTGAAATGAAGCTCTTTACCCGCGTTTGCCAACAGAGCATGTTCTTAGTTGAGTTACACTGTACCTCCTGGAGGAAAAGATCTCCATTTTTTGTTACAAGTATCCTTCGGCATGAAGCTCGAGTTGTAATGGCAAGAATATATTTAGCCAACCACTTCATCTGTAGCCCAACAGCTATGTTTGGATTCAACCCTCCCAAAAATCCCCTCTGCACAAAAGTAGGATTTCACTTGTACCTTTCTTTGAGATGAATTGAATTTTACCTGAACCTTTGCCTTTTGATTTTATTTTTAAGAGCATTGTTATTTTGGACATTTGGCAGAAAAAAGAGAGAAAAAAAGTCAAGGAGCCCAGTGGGCAAAAGTTGATTCATTTCAAAATAAAAACTCATGGCTTTTTTCCAAAATCTGTTTCTCAAGGTCTCTTTTGTGTCTCTCTGCATCACATGACATAATGATTGCATGACCATTAATAGTCATCTCGATGAGGTAATACTCCAGATGTAAGGACATGAAACAAAAACTATTTGGGTGTCTCATTAGGGTTTGACTTGACTTGGACACTGAAATCGGTGAACGTTTAACATTTTACCCAATAAAGAAATGGACATCTGCTTATGTGTATGAAACCACTCAGTCATAGGTCAAAGGTTAACCTAACAGCCAGTCAAACAGCTGATGGTGCCCCACAAAGGGAGACACAAACTGAACTAAACTCATTATAGCCAAAATTTGAGTTGGAATTTAAAAAGGAATTTTATTGTATTTAATCATGAGTAAGAGCTGCTGTCTGGACCGTCACCAGCCGCTCCTGATTCTGCTGCAGCTGCCAGATGACTGGATTAATGATGTCAGCATGACACAGTCAATGGTCAAACATGACTCCATTTAGTGTGTGTGTGTGTCTGATAGGACAGCAGACAGGTAGCATTGAGGCCCTGGATCGTTCACTGTGAGAAAGTGAGCGAAAAAGGCTGAAATTTAATATCGCGACACAAGTGTGTAAGATAGTTTAGTTGTCAGGGGTGACTGGTTTTCCATTGATGTATTGGCTGTTCTTCAGCGGCCGTTTTCCTGGATCACAGTTGAACTGAGAATAAAGTCTGAATAGAATGGTCATAAGAAAAGTGTTTACTTCGTCTGGACTGCGGACTGTGCTAACTGTCACAGTGGGTCTTGTAAATGTGTCTGGACTGTCGAGACTTTTAGATCTCCAAGCTGCAAGAAGTGAGTCACACTTAACTTAACCACAAGCGTTTGAACACATGTTGAACTTGAAAGCTGTCACACACATCTGGCAACTACTTTGTCACTCAGACCTGAACAATCCTCTCCAGAGAAAATCCTGCAGCCATTGTTGATCACGGATTAGTGTTTTACGTACGGGTGGTAATTCTGCTTCTCAATGTACCATCTGTGTCGCTCATGTTTACACCACGATTAGATAATATTAGAGATTAGGTAAGACTGTAGATTCTATAAGGACTTGAAACTGAAATAATCTGTGAGGTAGAATCATGATAAATATGAATGCTATATAGAAAGGTTATGGAAGAAAACGAATTTGATGCTTCCTACTAACATACATTTTTAGACATTGCTTGTCTTGAATCGACATCATCCAAAATTAAGCAATACTTTGACCCTTTTGTTTTTTAAACATTTTTATTTTTTTATTTTTTATAGATCTTATATATTTTTTTATGCCATTTGAAAAATAAATCCCCTATCATTGATGAAATCATTCCTGATTTGCCTTAAATTGTAATCAGCTCTTACTTGGCAAAAAATACACCTCTTGACAGATTGAATTAAAATTCACAACTTTTGAGATTTGTCAATGTGGCGTACATGTCCTGACAGCTCCAGACAACATAAGTCCTAATGTGCCCTTTACCCAATCTGTTTTTGTGGAAGAGAGAGAGCGAGAGAGAGAGAGCATACAAGACATGTTGGAGCATCTAAGGAAGGACTATCAGACCCTTCCTGCATTCCTCAGAACAGTGATCAACACAAAGGAGCACTTCTAAATTTCAGAGTTTGAAAATGACATTCAAACAGCAGACATAAAGACAATTAACACCGATTGAAAATTGTTCCCCATATGTTTTAATTAATCCTAATACACCACCAATCTTACCTCCCAAATATTTACCTTTAGTTGCTTGCACTTTTCTGGGTTGTTTCTTTCTATCCAGAGGGTGTAAATTGGAAGGGCGTTGAGGAAAAAAAAGACAGACACATGTGAATAGCGTTTCATCATTACCTCAACTGGGTAAGGAGGGTCAGAGCTAGAGAGGCAATAGGAAGGTCAAAAAGGACAAAAAGGGGCTTGGAGATTTAAATTTCCACATTTAGCAAAGCAAATTTGGGTTGGGGGGGGGGGGGGGGGGGGGGTCTCTATTCAGATTCTTCCAGGCCAAAGAGAAAACAATAAAGCAGGAATGTGAGAACGGGTCAGTTCTTAGCTGCTGTCTGCCAGGACTTCAGTGTTGGCACAGACATGCCATTGTCTCTAACGAGCTGAGGGCGACGTCATTCTTCCACCCCGAATGAGAGCACTGACACTGTAAATCCAAGCCCATGTCTGTTTGCTGTGATGCCAGCCTGTTATTGGTTTATATCAGCAACACCATCATGTTAGCCCCGCCAGAGGTCTTCCCTCCCAAATGTAAGATAACAAAGAAACAGGTATTGCGAAGAGAGGGCTGTGTTTTTCACTAAATGTTCTCGCAATCAAAGAAGCTCGTTAATATACCAGGGCTCTCAATATCGAAAGATATTCCTTAAATAAGAGTATGTCAAATTCAATATTGCGTTCTTCAAATTGAATAGGAGTTGGAAATGAAGCATATTATATGAGAGTATTATTGCTAACATTAGCAGCTAAACACGGCTCAGGGTATTTCACCTCAACATAATTCGAAATTAACTCCGAGTTTATGCCTCCATCATTACAGCCATGCTGGGGTTCCATTGGAAAAGCTGATAGCATCAGGATTACCAGGCCTGCGTCTCTCATCCAAGTACCCCGGACTAGACTGGGCACCATTTGGCCATTACGGCCATGTCTTCATGTGGGCACCACTCTAAATTCAGAGCAGCATTAATCACCCGCATCGCATTAGAATAGCTGAAGGCAACACAAGTTGCTCCTTGTGCATTCTCTCTGTCTGTCAGACAATATTTGATATGATTTTACTTTATGATCATCCAGTCCCAAGAACTACTGTCCATGTAGTAATATTTTGATTCACTGCAATTACTTAAGTACTGTGCACTGAAGAGTCCACCATAATGTTAATTAGACTATAACTCTCTCTCTTCTGGATGGATCAGTGACCCCCAATAAAATGGTTATTCATTTATTGAACCTGCTCCAATTTTCAAATTACACTGTCTCTGTAGCCATAAGGTCAACTGCCTCTTTGCACAGGCATTTACACTAAAAAATGAGGGTGCATTTGGATTTTAATAGCACTTACTGAAAGAACAGACTTAGTTACATCCCAGTAAATTAAGATATTGGTTAACGAGAGAGTGATCCAACACTGATAGGTATAAGCTAAGGCTGAAATTTTTATTTGGTTTGTTGAATCTTGATGGGAACTCACACGAGTTCCTTTTATCAAAGCACGTAAAAATGTGATCCGGTTGCATGTTAACTTCATTTGGATCCTTTCAACAACACTTCTTTAATTATATTTATAATATTTGAAGCTAACGGGTTCATAACAAATTCACTACTGTGAAATAACAAATAATATTAATATTAGTACAGATTTGCCCCTAAAATAAAATTGCAGTCGGCACTGATCCAGGTACCAGTAGGTCAAATTTGTACCTTCAAGCATTATTGAGTTAAAACCTGAAGAATAGCACCATTATAAAAAAAACTATCACAGATCCAATGACAAGGTGGATATACTGAGCTGCACAGTGGAAGTTTGCACTCTCCAAGTGCAGCCTAGTTGTATTTGACAGCCATTAACAAAGTCACACAATTCTAAATGAATGTTTTATTGCAGTTAAGAAAGATGCAGTTCAGCTGAAGCCTGAGATGGCACACATTATGGTGTGTGCAAAAATGAGCAATAAGCAAAAAGAAAAGACCTAATAAAAGCACCTCAGTCTCAGAGGAGCATCTGCCTTATTGAAATCCTTATGTACACACATGTAAAACACTCAGGTATAGAATAAGAGTGCATATAAACTCTCAAGTGTTGTTTTATTTTTTAAGAAACACCTAAGAAAAACACAGCGCACCTTGTGATAAGCATCAGGTCCCCTTTATGTTAAAACCTGGCATCTCATTGTGTCTTCAGAAATCAAAGTTGGGATCATTGGAATTTTCTTTGCATCTGAACTAAGTTTTCGTTTTAAAACTTGCCATTCAGATCATGGTGGATTTCCTGTTGAGTCAGTCTGAAGTACAACTTTTACCATATAGGGATAGAACTGAGAGGAGTGATAGTGTGTAAAGGGAAGAGAAAAGAAGAACTAACAAGACTCACATCTCAAGTCTCAACTCGCTGACAGCTGAACAAAGGAGTGAACACATTTAATCCCACAGTTCCGTAAGCAATGAAAATTTATGTTCTTATTGGAACAACTTTAACATTTATATAACTGTGAAACTTGTGTACTACCTGCTCCTCTTTATACCAGCTTAAAACAGAAGTAAAAAAATAAAACAACGTAGGAAATAGATTGAAAGTAGCGAGAGACAGAGACTGAGATTGTAAAGTGATATGATGACACCTGAAGGTTTTATAGCTGCTGAACTCAAATTCCTAGGATACAGCATTATAAAGAGACTGAACACCTTACTGCACGATCAAAAGGAAACATTTTTCATCTTCCATGTTTTCCGTCGCTAAATGTTTTCTGATTGAAACATTCCAACCACTTGCCATTACTTGCTACTGTCACGCCATGTTATAATTTACAATTCTATTAAAAAAATAAAATGTCAACTGCTGTAATAACTTTTCATAGCTATAAAATCCTGTCTCGCAATATTATGCAAACTGTTGTGCAAGCGTTCGGTATGAGATAAGCAGTGAAATTTATCTTTCGAACTGATCAGTGTTTGAAAGAGTTGCATGATATCTTTTTCAGCAGTGGATCAATTTGGAATCAATACCTCATGGCAAAAAAGTGTACACATATGTTGATTCATTTTAGGGGAGGTAAAGTGCTCCTCAGAGGCTGCAGAACCATCTCGACCATAAATTCAGGGTCATTTCTTTCACCTTCAGGACGAATTACATATAAATTTGGATTCACTTTAATGCAATCCAAAAAAAACCCCCTCACATTCACAAATGATCTTTAAGTTTTGTCATTCACCTCACGCTGCCTACAATGATTCACAACCGATATCCTGTTTACAGGAGTTTGCTTACTTTGATGTGGGCAGATTGCTTCACCTTCATCTCCACATTCAGCTGTCGCTGTGGGTGCATCCACTTAGTTACAGTGCAACACACCCATCCCAGAGCATTCAAAAAAGGCTCATGCCCTTAAAAGGCATTATTCACTGCCTTGCTGTTTCAACAGAGGCCTCGGTCTCTCGGCAGTTGCTCGTGTGCAGACTCTACTGGTGTAAAATGGCATAGGATTGGAAAATTATCATTTCAGGTGGCGCAATGGAGTTGCCACTTGCCAGCATAGCAACTTTATTATTGCGCAAATAATTTCATAATAGTAGACTACTGGCAGCAAAAGCAAAAGGAAAGGCACAACACCTGTTGTCTAAAAACGGGAATATATTTAGTAGCAGTGCTCTGAGGCAACATTTATTTATTTATTCATTTATTTAAAATCAATTTATGTGTTTGTATGTGGACTGACCAATCTCAACTATTCCCAAAGAGGAGCAATGAAACAATGTTTTATAAAGTCCGTAAAGTATAAACTGCATTCAGTGAAGGAAGGATGGGCTTTGGAATGTACATTTTTTATGTGTGAAATTTGTATTTATTGTTTTTTGACATACAGTATTTTAGTCGTGGACGATATGCTCATTTTAAATTCTGGCCAAAGTAAATTTGTGAAATGGCCTGTTTAAATAAAAAACAGCAGGGAAATGGAGGAAACTTACAAGGCAATACATTGCTGGAAAAAACTTCTCATGTGATCACTTCCCTGGGTGGACAAAAGCAGAGAGAAGTTCAATTTGCAACGGTCCAGATAGTAAATTAGCACACCCTGCAGAGCGCACATTTCTTAATCCTTGCCACACATCCAGGGTCTGCGCTGTCAAAACAGCCCCCAAAGAGGTCATCTAGAACAAATTGAAATGGCTTTCTGTACGCTAATGATTTAAACGATGACCACGGGGTCGACACCAGCTATCAAACAGAGCCATCTTTTCTTTAGTAATGGATGGCAAGCTTTTGCTGGCTCCCACAAAGAGGATTTTAAAAAGCAACAGTGGCTCTGACACACAAAGCACCGCTCCAGGAGAGAGTCGGCTGTGACTCAGGAGGCAGAGTAGTCGTCTACTTATTGGAAGGTTGGTGGTTTGATTCCGGTGTCGTTGAGCAGCACGCTGAGACTCGATTAACTCTCACTGCCGTTTTTTTGATGTGTGTGGGTTGTGTCAATGGTCATCACTCCTGTTGAGCAGGTGGCACCTTGCATGATAGCAAAAAAACAAAATGGAAAACAGACAGAGTTTAGATGTTTAGCGTTGCATAACCCCTAATTACATTGGATTTAAACCTTTTCTTAAATGATTGTACTGTTGTCGAGTTCTTTAATGTGCCATCCAGGCTATTCCATAAATGTACTCCTCTAATTGAGATGGATCTGCATTTAGTGTTTGTTCTAGCTTCTCTTTTTTGATATTTGTGAGTTCCTCTCAAATTATAACCGGTCTCTCTGTGATTGAACCTTTTCTGGATACAGTCTGGAAGATTGTTATTGTGAACCCTGAACATAACCACAGCTGTGTTGAGATCGACTAAGTCGTTTAATTTTAATATATTTAGCTGAATAAACAGTGGGTGTGTTGGGGCATAATACTCTGCATAATTAATTAATCTGACTGCCTTTTTTTGCGAAATGCAATGCAATGAGGAGTGCAACGAATAATTACGTTTTAATTGAGAACATAATTAACGACTGCTACTATGATATACACGCCCCCATCCTCACGTCGTAGCACCGCGGCTCTCGCGAGACTCTGACTGTTTTGGGACCGTAGCCGTGAGTTGGGTGGCGCTAGCGGTGCTGGGATATTTACAAATCCGATTCCAGTGTCGTGAGGGAACAGTTGTGTGAATTGTACTTCCGTTCAGGCACTGATAATCATTTACATCACCAAATGGCTGAGACGGACCCCAAATCGGTGCAGGACCTTACCAACGTGGTGAGTGGAGATCGAGCGGGCAAGCTAGTATTAGCTAGCTAGAAGCCTAGCAAGACATCACTTGTACAAGGATGGGCAAGCTAACGCTAGCACGCAATGGTTAGCTAACCCGCGGTATATCACATCGGTATTATTCCATTTTTCACTTTGCTTGTAGAATAAAATAGATGAATGTGTTTGCTGTGGTTACTCGAGCCAAAACGTCGTGACATTTGTGTGAATCTACAGCATGTTATGTAATGGTGGGATGGTCTTGTCAACGACATCACCAAATTACAACCATCATAACATTACATCGATTGTGCTGCGTGAATGATTTGAGTATGTAGAGTTGCTTACTCTAACAGCAATTCTAATGTCTCTTTCGCGTGTATTTATTCAATTTAAAATACAGCTGAGGTGATGTCATGGAGACGAGCGTGGAGAATGTTATGCTTCAAACACCCTGCTATTGATAGTCTGACAGTCGTCCTATCCGTGCTATTTTCTCCCTTTGTTAGTAGTAGTATGCATTCATTCATGCGTTGTTGGGTATGCGCTCACTCTTAACACAAAAATACATGTCATGTCATTAACCGACTGACCGTGTTAGTAAAGGAAGTCACCTTTTCTCATCTGCATATTAAACTGGTAAAGTTGAAGTGTGGCTGCCATCCTCATTGTCCATTGGATTCATGTTGCTGTTAATAGTACCGTATTTGGTTTTTTGTTTCAGGTTCAGACTCTGCTGCAGCAGATGCAGGACAAGTTCCAGACCATGTCAGACCAGATCATTGGCAGGAATATCCTAACCAAGTTAAAAATGTCAGGAGTCAGTTTTATGCATGAAATGATGTAGTTTTAAACTAATCCAGTAATTAATGTCTGAGCTGTGATTATTTTGTTTCACATCCTCTACAATTTCTTGTAATTGACCTCAAAACGGTCGGCGCCTGACCCGAATGACTTCACCCGTTTAAGAAAAACAGTCAAGTTATGGTAATTATGTTCGTTGACTCCTTTCTTCCACTCGATGAGATGAGCACACGCATTGATGACTTGGAGAAGAACATTGCTGACCTGATGACCCAGGCTGGTGTTGAAGAGATTGACGCAACACAGGAAAAAGCTAAAGAGGGTCAAGGCTCATAATGAAGGTGAGCGCACACACAGCGTTTAGCTTAAAATGATTTAACACAGAAAATATTTTTTAAATCAACAATTAAGTTTGCAAATGTGGGTTTAAATAGTTTGACATACTAGCCCATTTGTTTTGTCTGTCCTGCAGATTCCAAAGTCACATGATGCAAAGCCAGCCCTACATTCAGGAGCAGAGGACGTTCCACTGAATTACTCAACCTCGATTTGGTGTGATGCCGTGTGAAATGCTTTTTATATATTGAATATTGTGATAGACGGTTACCTTTCTGTAATGGCTTGAAGAGTTGAGTGTTATTTGTAAGCTAGACTAGTGTTATGTGCCCGTCAGCACCTGAAACCGGAAGGCACCTTCTGGAATTCGTGAGCCGACCTGGAGGTTTTGCCCTCCATCTTGAGGGATGCTTTGAGGACGGCGATGCCCTGGCCTATGCTGAGAAGTGCAACCTGCAGGCCAACAGGCCCGTAGAACCTCCATCCTTACCAGCATGAGAAATGGGCAGTGCACGTCTGAGCCCCGCAGTGTCACGACCAAACTTTGGGACGCATTCCAATTCTCTTCTATTAAAGAAATTTAATACAATGTAGTTTGTCGTGTGTGAAATTATAAATCGCAGGCAAGAAGGAAAGCAGATTTAAAAATATATATATTTAACTCTGACATGCTGATTGTGTTTCTGTATTGTTTTTTCCAAGCTAGAGCTGTCAATTATAGTTAGCAGGAATCTGTGTCGCATGTTTTTCGTCTAAATTAAAAATATTCTATACTGGTCAATGATCAACTGATATTTAGTGTAAATGAAATTATATACATTTGAAACTATACCTACTCCCGAGTCCCGTAGCATTCAGACAAACTGGTACCACATATTTTCATCTTCCATGAATGGCAGGAACCTTTATTTGAATTAATTGAAACAAAAGTTGCATACAACCGATCTTCAAACTTAAGTGACAAAAGCATCATTCAGAAATAAACAGCAGTAAACTATCCACCATGTTTGAATCTCAGGTATATAATCAACATGCCCTGAACATATGAAGGCATTAATGTGTTGCATTTGTGAACAAGTGAATGATCGGTGTCTTTAGCATTAATTCTGAGGCTCTGAATTGTGAAGTTAGAACTCAAAGTCATCCTCCGTCATGTCGATGGCCCAGGCAAACTTGTCCCTTTGGCTCTTATTGTAGATTTTTTCCACAGGTACATCCATGCTTTTACACCTGAACACATGGGGAAATCTTAAGTATACAATGTAAATAAATACCCAATGTTACTCAACATTTAATATTCAAAAATCCTCTTGTCTTGGAAGCGGTCAGACATCAGCTATCTTTATAGTCCTACTCGAAAGCAAACAGTCAGAAATGCCTAATAGGAACAGGAACGGGCATTATGCAAGTGTTAATGCTCAAAAAGCTTACAACAACATTTTCACACTAAATTGAATTTTATATTTCACTGGAAAAATGATATTAAAGTAGATACATTTTATACAGTGTGTTTGTGTTTGGCGTTATTGTTAGCCAGCTTCCTGTTTGTACAAAATATTCAACAAATATTCCTCACACCTGATTAAATGGTCATAAAAACACAAGTGTGAGTGATCTGATCTGTGCAATTACTCATTGAACTTAGAGTATGAATACAGTACTGCTGTCCATTTTGGGTTCTTATAAAAGGGATCTTTTTTTCCAGAAACATTCTCCAGGTTGTAGAACAGATCTGCTAAACTCACGTTACATGATTTACATTGGAAGTGACATCCGCCATCACAACGCTGGAACTAATCAGCTGACCCAACGGCTCCTTTTTGTGTTGACACAGGTCACATTGCTCTTTACAGGCATGCTAATGCATGAATGCTGGCAGAGTGTTTTCATCAAGCCCTGAGAGATGATTAGCATGGAACACTCACCAAGCCACGCTAATGCGAGGGTCCAGGTAGTTGAGCTTGGAGGTACCCAGAGCAATCTGTTTATTTTCCTCCCTGTCAGTCGCCTGGACCTCCATCTTCAGCAACTGCTCCTCACAGCGTTTGACCGCCGTTTTCTTCCGCTCCACCAGCCTGATAGAAAATATAGACAAGGTCAGGTGAGGGTCTTCTGATTAATTATATCATCAAAAGGCTTGGACGTTAATTGGCAAATATGATGTGATGTTCAGCAGACCAAAGTCTTCTCTCTCAACCATAATATATACTGATTTTTGATTCTAAACATGCAGTAGATAAACATTTTAAAACATGAATTTAAAGCCAGAATTTTCCCAGTAAATGTGCAAATATCAGTGTGAGTGCAATTACCTTTATGCAGAAAGACAAAAGTCATTGCTAAGTTAAAAGCAGGGTTTCCACCACAGCTTCTGTGATGTTGCATTGAAGATCACGTAGCTCATGAATTACAGTGAGGTAGTTGTCTCTGGAGACCTTTGAACCTGCAAGGTACCTTTCTAGTAGTGTGTGTGCATAGCTTCTGATTTAGCTTCCGCTGGAGGGGTGCATGTATTTATTTATCACTTTTCTCCCATTTCTATTATAACACATACGCCTGCAGCTTGGGGTCTGAGCCTCCTTTGGTCTTGGCCTCCTTCTTGGCCTGTTTCAGCTCCGTCTTTGCAAGCGCCAGCTGTTCCTTTCGAGCGTCAATCTGGATTGAGAACGTGAAGCCGTTAGCTTAAAAATGTCACTGACAGAAAAAGGTTAGAAAAAAAAAATGACTGTCTTTTGACATCTGTTCTGGTGTTCTTTCAGCGCAGCATTTCTGCAACACATTATTACCCCTGCTAATGCACTTTGAGGAGAATGTCAACATGAATTACTGTGTGCGAAGAGTGGTCAACAAGCTCTCACCTTAGCTTGAAGGTTAGCCATAGACTGATCAAAGGTCTTGGGTGGTGCACGCTGGTGGTTACACAAAATAGCAACAGCCCTGTTAGCTCTGTTGTAGGACAGCAGCTTCTCTGCCACACTGTCTGAATCTTGAGAGGAATGATAAAAGAGTAAATTGTATTTAAACAGGCAAAGCCCACTGAGAACACTTACTCGAGTTCTGAAACATATTTAAAAGATGACATATGCTACCGTTATTGCACACCCACTTGCACTCACTTTATTTATTCAAATTCCCACTAGTCTCATTTATTCTTCCTGGGGTCCAAGTAATCAGTACAATATAGCCACACGTCAACCTGAAGATCGGCCCACAGTGGTAATCAAGAAATAACAGTGCGATGCTTCTATCGCTGAACTCTGTCAGAGGATGCCAATAGGACATTGATTTGATTTTATCCTTCAACTTTTGTACTCGAAAATGAAAATGACATCATACATGATGTCAGTCATTATTCAAACTTCATGCAAGCCCACCCTTTAAAAAGTAATTCATATGATGATGGACCATTCAATGCACAATGATTCTTACTGTTTGTGAGATCTTTGAGCTGTTGCTGCAACGTGATGGAGGCGTTATATGTCCTGAAAACCTTTGCAGAAAGACCCGGCATGAGAGAACTCAGGTGTTTGTTCAGCATGCTTGTCTGCAATAAGAAATGAGACCATGAGACAGAGTGACAGACCAACACCACATCTATAGCACAATGGTACGAAACAAATGTTCCGTTCTGGCAAAAAACATGTCACGACTCAACCACTAGGTGGCACTGTGGCATAGTCAATTATTTAAGGTCTCTACAATGGCTTTAAAAAGTCATAGCAGCTCTACCTTCATTATCTTTATCATCATCATGCATTAGAGCAAGTAGATTAATAAAGATCAAAGTACTATTCCCGTCTGACATTTCAGGCAGGTATTAAAACAAGCTAAAGCTGTCATTACCACCAGTTAGACATCCATTAGCTCATGTCAAATGCTTGCAAATTTATAAACATAGATGAAAAAGGAAAAACCATTGGTATGAAAGGTAAACAAGCACAAACACTTACTGCACACACATAGGCGATAATCGTAAATACGGAGGAAAAAGTAAGAACAATTCGAAGAGTGCCGTGTGTCTGAACGCCGACAGTTCCTCGTGGTGAGAGAAGTGCCTGTTTTGATTAAGTCAAATGGCTGTTTTGGTCAGAAACTGTAATGCAGATGAACCCAATGAAGTTGTCCGATGAACATCACAGGGAAGAGTGCACCAACTCCAAATTAGTGTTGGATGGTGGGATGATCAACCTGCCAGATCCAGATAGCCTTACTGCAGGTGAACGTCAGGGCATGCAGGACTTGTGCATTTTTAAATCATGCTTGAGGGAGTATTGGGAGTGAAATCTGGTTTTTCTGTCATATTTCTTTTCCGTACGTGCCAAACATGCTATTTATTTCTCGACTTTATAAACACAAGTTTAATCAGTTTCACTGCTGGCAGCCTGACTTCAGTTTTCGGTGTCACGGTTAAGGTGTGAAGTCTTAAACTCCATTATTCCTCAGTGTTCTGATAAACCTCGTGAAGCAACGTGCCTTCAGACTCACGGGGCTATAAAGGCTGGATGATAAGGCAAAACGCAGGACCCCGAAACACTGATCAATATTGATATTTAAAATGTTAACGTGAGAATTTAACAGTGCAAACATGGCCGTGCGCGTTCCTATGTGCGTGTATGAAATGACTTGGTGATGGACAGATGGAACCGTCTTTTCCAACCGTCATTTCATTTGTGGTGATCGGGGGAGGGGGGTAATTAATAATATTATCCAGGCAGAGAGGATGTTAATTGAATATGGCTATTAGTCACTAAAATATTTAACTCTCTCCACTCGTTTGATTTCCCTTTCAGTCAGAGTAGCTTATAACCGCGCTCTCTCGTTCCTTCCGTCAGTTTCCAGTCCATTTACCCATTTTCCTCCTCCTCCTCATCTTGGCCTTAGAGCTGCTTTTCTTGCTCCCCTGACTTTTTCCTCCCACCACCTGAACCCGCTGTCACTTTCTCCTCCCCCCCTCCACTCACTGGCCTGGCCTTTCTGAGTGTCAATCAGTCCTGCACACAGCAACCATTACCATTCCACCTCAAACCCACCCTGACATTTCCCGCTACATCGGAGGGCAGCGAGCAGAGGCACCACATTCCTTCCTTCAGTTGCTCCATCTCTTCTTCATAGCATCTCCACCTTGAGTCTTCCTTTTCTTAATTGTCAGTATTTATAATGCGTGAGATGGCTCTCCAAGCGTCCTCAGTTTACTATCGGAATCTATTTCTTCCATTCGGTTCATCAAAACCCTTCTCATCTGCTGCACACATACCCAATGGATACCCAACATCCATTGCTGTCTCCGTTCAGCGATGGCAGCACTTAGCCCAAAGTCAACACACTGCAGCCTGCAAGAAACCTGGATAATGAGCGGGTCTGAACATAAACGACTTCCTTGGCTAAAACTATTTAATAGTTTGAATGAGTCATAAAAAGTCAAACTCCGATGTTCTTGTCCTGTTAAGTCTGAGTGCATCTTGCAAAGCCTGTGTCTCCCTGTGGTGGATATCAGGCTTAAGTGTGCATCTGCTACTTTGTGTGGCTTTGCTGCCTGCAGCTACACAAAGGCGTTGAGACGCCACCAGATTTTTATGAAAGAAACGAAATCTTGGATGTGCAAGCAGCAGCACTGTACCCATGTTTAAATGTGTACATAGTTTTATCTCTAACATTTCTTTTTTATTACTGTCTTGTTTTATTCTTAATTGTTTTAGTTCTGTGATAAAAACATGCATAGATGACTTTTTAAAACAATTTTCCTTCCTTTCCATGTTTTTATGAATATCTGTGTTGGAAGCCCATCTATGGACAGGTGCTGCAAATTAGCTTCAGCTATAAGCGCTATAATGCAAGCATCAGATACTTGTGCTACATGTGTCTATGTTTTGTCTTTGTCCATATTCAAATAAACCAGAAATAAATAAATAAATATGTGTGGCAATTCATCTGCCCAGGATGTTCACTTTCAATTTCCACTTGTGCAGCTTCACTTTTATCTGATGGCGTCCATCCCCCCCTCTCTTTTGATACTCCTTTCTAGCTTTCAGTCTTACCACTTCCAATATCCTTCTCCTTATCTTCACCTTCCATTGGCACCCTTTACTCCTTTCATCTGTCCACACCGATGTACTCATCCTCATTCAATCTCATCTTTCACGCCATACAATTTAGTCCCTGCTTATTCTTTATTGTCACCCTCTGTCTCTCAAAAGAATGAAAAAAAAGTAATTGTTAAGTGATTTCACAATCTTTTTTCTGCCTTTTCTTTGACCATCACACAAACCCGCAAAAAATTTCAGGTACTCTCTTACAAAGTAAATATTCATAGTACATTATATTTTCCCTTCACAAAAAAAGAAAAGAAAAAGACAGACGGACAAACAAACGAGTACGGAGACAAGAAACAAAGACATCAAGTTAGGGAGGAACTCACATTAAGGCGGTCAAAGAGGTCATCGCCAGGCTCCTTGTTTTCCATGAAAAGCATAAGATTCTTAAAAACCTAAAAAGATAGCCAGATTTTATGTTTCATTACAAGACAAGAAATAATGTTTAAATATGCATATTACAAACTGGAGTGCAGCTAACCAGCTAACAATCACTACCAAATACGCAGGTCGAAATGGTACAATATGGGTATTTTTCTTTTAAAATGGAGCAGAAATTTCATTCATTGGATCAGTCATTTCGCAGACCATTGTCACCTGTAATAAAACATTATAAAGCAGCTGTGGTGGGTACCGTTTGTGCGTGTGTAGCTGTTTGTGGACAATGACTCCATCTCAAAGCAGAACCAGAGTAACACTTACACAATCGCATCTGACATTTCAAGCAATTCGGCGGCTTCCACGGTTTCACTGTACCCCCAATTAACTAGTAAAATATGCAAGACACCAATTAACGGCAACAGATGTGGTACTTTATGACACCCACTCAAATATTCACTGGTTGATTTGTGTGGCAATGTCGTTCCCGTCGGCAGATAAAATGAAACTGAAAAAAAGTAAAGCACAAGTGCTTTGGAGATGAAAATGTAAATCAGCATCTGCCTACAGACTCGGAAGCAGTAACAAAGAAAGCTCACCTAAATGGCTTAGTGGTGTGTTTGTGTTCAAAATGGAAATAATAATCTCGAAAATAAAGTAATAAATGATCAGCAGTTTGAACTTTAATAACCCAAAGGGTTTAAGCATCCGCAGATGTCCCCACACTCGGAGGGTATTTGGTTCAGTCATTCAACATCCTGGTTCGGGTTCCAAATGTCTAAGTTTATTTTTTATATTTTTAAATACAAAGTGTTGTACAGTTGGGTGCTGATTAGCAACTTCCTGGGCATTTGCGGATGGAAAAGGGACAAAGACATTCATGTGGATGGTTTAACCCTTGTAGCTACTCTGCTCCCCGTTTCAGCTGAGAAATAACGCAACTTTTTATTTCAATTTGGACATAAAGTAATCCACATCAAGGCACACCACTTCATTGAGATTGTTGAAATTATTCCCTGCAAGTACATTAAGGTCTCCGTTTGCGGCAACACATTGGCCACATATAAACCGAATATACGACTAAGTATTAAATTCAAATGATTCCCAACCCAGAGATAAAAACTGGACGCTCCTTCCTTGCCTCCCTTCCATTTTATTCCAGGTGATATTTAGCAGTGAGTCTCACTGATTTCCTGGGAAGCGACAATGCTAAAATATGCAAGGGACTAATTAATTCCAGCTAATGTGAATGCACTCATTTGAATAATGATATGTTCTGCCAAGAAACAAAACACTTTGGCTGTCAGGTGCTAACATTTCTGGAATAGAAGATAGCAGGGCTTGACACCAGAGAAGGGGTTGGAAATTTACATACGCATACACACAAATGTGATATCTGACAGATTGCATGTCAACTAAACAAACAAAAAATGTTTCTTGGCATGTTTTATTTTCCTGTATCGAGTCACCGGCTTATTATAACATAAATCATTTATTGTAGCAGATGAATTGACAACTAAAAGGCAGTAGCTGCAATACTTACTTTATAATACATAACTCTCAGAAAAACACTATTTCTACTCCCGCAGTGACGACAAATCCAGTGTCGAAACTTATCAGCTTTATCCTTATCTCATCACTATGGGCAATTTAAAATGTCATTAAAATGTCTCTGGAGTACAAAAATATCTCAAGTCAAGATGGTTTGCCAAAAAATGAGGAAATTGAAAGAGCAGTGTGGCGTTGCTACCTCCTCCTGGTTACAGACGATACCCGAGATTCCACTTTGACCTTGTTTGACTACAAGGACAAATGTGAATCACCATTCTCGTCTGTCAGGATTACTGAAACTATGAACCGCTCATAAGACATTAACATGTCTGTTTAGAAACTGACTCAATTCCTCCAAAGGCTTCAACTGCGAGCAGAAAAGGCTGAACGTTTGATTAGATGTGACATTTGAATTCTTCTTGAAGATAAGAAGTTTTTGCTTGTTAAGCTTACTTCAGGCTAAAGGTGCCCTTTACCGAGTTCTACTTTTAGGGTGGGTTTTTTTGGGGACTGGAAATAATTTATTTATTATCCATATTTAGAAATCAATCATTTACGGTATTAGTTACTGCTTTTATATATATATAACGTTAATTAAATGGAGTTCTTCGTTCTGTCTGGCTTTTTTTTAAGTTTGGACCTCAGCAGGGCAGGAAAGCGGACTTGACTGAGCCATTACACATTTTAGTTGTGCTACTTAAATAGCCTTTTATACTGGGCAACGGAATTGTCTTTCTATTGTACAACCAGGTACTGCAGGTTTGATCAGATTATATTTAAAGTATTCCGGTGTGGCTTGAATAAAGAACTCACCAGCATGTAAGAGGGAGCAGCAGACGGGAGCAGGCGGACAAGTTAAATTAAACCACCTCATCTACAGGAATCAAATTTACAAGTTTGTCTTCAGGACATCTCTGCGTTCCCTTTCTGCCTCGGGCTCTGTGCACGGTGATGTATGCGAGTGACCTTCTGTGTAGGAGCTTCTGCTAAAACCCAAAACTAGATTCATTTTGATGAAATATATGGGTTTTGGAATCAGCAGAAATTGGCTTCTCATTTTTCATTTGTCAAGGTCTCTTTACTGAGAAATGGGCATATGTACCTTTTATTAAATATAATTTCCAGGTCTCAGCAAATGCATAGAAGCATAAATAAGAGGGAAGGAAGATGCGCTTTCATGCAATTCCTTTACCTTCCTGATAACGGGGACCTTGTTGTAGTAGCGAATGGAGTCTTTCCCCAGGAAGTCGAACTCCACCACACACTCGCTGCAGTCGAGCTGCTCGTGCAGGGTGATGTGCTCGATGCGTAGTGAGCAGCAGCCCACCGTGTCAGCTGTCTCTCCCTCTTCCTTCTCATTACCTGCTCTCAGTGCCAGCTTATTGGGTCAAAAGACACGAGAAAAATACCCTTCAAAACTCACAAATACTCCGACAAGAACTCTCACCGCCATCCTTCCTATTCTCAGAACAAACAAGCACGTGTCAGATCACCACACTGAATACCACAAAGCTGTATTCAAAGGGATTTTGCTCAGATTAAAAGCTTGAGATCTTTTCCTGGACCAGTGGCTCCACATCAGACCTTATCTATGAAGTAGAGGGCCACGGCTCGCTGCCTCGTGCTCATCTGTCTCGACTTGAGGTCTCGCAGGTACTCGTCGCGTATGTTGTCCACAAACGACTTCAGTTTCCGAGCAACTTCATATTTCTCAAAGTCTTTTTCTCCCTGTATTCATTGAGGAAAGAGACCGAAAGCAGGAGGAAGAGGGGAGATGGGTGGGCAGGAAGGTTAGAAGTGAGAATCAGAGATGGAGAGCAGGACGGACAAATGCTGTTAAATATTCACATGAAAACATCATTTAACACGAAATGATGACTTCTTCCACACCTGCGCACACACACACACACACAATCTCAAAAAACAACAACATTAAATCCAAATTTTAAGTAATTAAAACCATTTGGATAATTTAACATACATTTCCGACAAATACCTGACAAGAATTTTTGAATTTGAAAGCATAGATTTATAAGAAGTTCAATTCCATTTCTTTACTTTTGAGAATTTCACTGATGACTAACAACTTTCAGAGAGAGCACCGATGCCTTGTTTACACCTCGTGGAGTTTCTCTGGAATGAGTTGTGCATGGCTTTCTCTGGAGTCACAATATGCTTTATAGAACTCTTTCCCAAATACTCAGCAGTAGTGAGAACAACAAAACGGTTCAACAGTACACGTTCTGTTTAAAGTCAAATTCAGAACACCACAAACTTTAAAGACGAACCTGGCTGGCGGCTCAGAGTTTTGTGCCTTTGTTAGAGGAATCAACATGGCAGTTTTCCTGATTTAGAAAAAAATAATTGAAAGACAAACCGAAACAACTACCACTGCGAACCTGTTTGGAGTGCAAACTGAGCACACGTCAGACAAATAAATGAAAGCAGGAACTTTTTTCCCTTTTCATTAGCGGCATAAGCCCATGGTGTTTTACTTACAGAGCAAAACAACTACAGGCAAAAGTAATAAAAAGTGAAACGCTTGTTTACAAACACACCTTGACTTTTAGATGGCTTATCCTGAATACGACGTATGCTGACGGTTTTCCATTGGAGATGACAAGGAAGGAGGCGTGTTTGTTTTCCAAAAGCAGTTTCTGTACAAAAACTCGCAAACTATTAAAAAAATATCTCTATTTAAACAAAATAGCAGCTCTCATTGTAGTAAAATTTACATTTTGTTGAGCTCAAAGATGCCATGGCAACACCTAATTGGTGGTGCATTCAGGTTCTTGTTGGAATGCTGGCTAAATGTAAATGTAGGGGCGGCTCCGAGACTGAATCCGGCATGACCAAAGTCTACAGACGGTTTCTCTAGGAAGAAGCAACCAGCAATACCGCAGGCCACGGGAACAACACTACCCTGTTTAAATGTTCCATATCGCAGAATTTCATATTCAACACACACAGTTTGTGTGTTTAAGTACTTTAACTCTACTAAGTATGAAAAAATGCAGTACAGCTGATCCTCACTTAACGACGTACTCATTTAACATTAACTTAGAGTTACAACGGACTTTCTGAAATTCAAAAGTATTTTAGTGTTTAGCGAAAAGGAATCGCTGTTAAAACGAGCGGAATGCACTGGCTGTGGAGTGTAGGGAGTACGTATATAGTACATAGTATATAACATCGCCTATACGCATTCAAATAAAACATAATTTTGACCATACAAAATGACATCCAAGTTGTCAGTCGACGGGGGTTTCGTTCAACGATGAAATCATTTAGTGACGTCACATTCAGGGCCAAATGTTGCCTCCGTCATTTCTAGATCGAACAAAGAGGCAGTCTCTGATTTCAAACAGCAGAGGCGTTTTAAGGGTTAATCTAGCACTGAGACGGTTACTGACATATGTCGGAGCATTTCTTTCTCCTGACCTTGAGTTTCGAGTTTGCGTTGAGCATGATGTATTTAATGGACCCCTGCACGTTCTCAGTCCAGCTGGCCAGCCATGTAACAGTGTTGTCATGGCGAACCTCCTTCCAGCGGTGACCAGCAGGCGGCACAGGAATGCGGGACTCTCTAACAAAATTAGAGCAACAATGAAAAGTTTGTTCCAGGAATAAAAGCTTCTACACAGAAATGTAGACACCAAAGGTATATTTTTGTTGAGTGGTGAACAGAGATGGAAAACTATAATTCTGTACCACTTTAAAGCACCGTATTTCTGCTGTTCCGAAAAAACAACTTAAAAAACAACAACAATTGTGCTAACGCACGTGTGCAGTGATCAATATGGGCACACTCTGTAGCACAATCCTTAAAAAGCGTGACATGAGTTTGCATTAGATTCGGCTCTCTGCATGCAGTTTGACCCGTTGCTCCGCTCTTACTTGCTGCAGTTGATGATAACTTCTTCTGATTGGATCCTCTTCTTCAGCATGCCCTGTTTGGGATGCTCACCACGACCCCGGAACAGGCCTGGAGGCTCGATTTTAAAGTTGCCAATGCGTTCTTTGTGGTGGTCGAGCAGACAGTAGCCGTATTCATCAATGATCTTCTGATTGGCCTCTTTCGAAGCCTACAATAAAAAATAAACCAAGACAATCTGACCTAAATGATCTACACTTACCATCAGATGCAGGAAGAGGAGTACAGTGTACTGAATTTATTAAAAGAAACCTGAATCGTACCAGTTTCTCCTCTTTGCTCATGGCTTTCCTGGCCTCCACTTTGGCTTTGTGCATAGCATGAATCTCTCCAAAGTCACACTTGTCAAGATCTTTAATGAGGGATCTCTCTTCATGAGTCATTTCCTAAAGAGACAAAATATTCAGTACCGAAATCTGATCACTGCTTCGGGTAATCTAAATTTACATCCAAATAAAATTAGAATAGCGCAATTAATTAAATTTACATCCAAACATGTATTTGATGAATTAATCTATAATGAAAAAAATGGTCATAGTATCAAAAGCTCCAGTTTTACGTGGACACTTCCTATCGAGCACTACAAGAAGCAGTAGTTTAGTAGTAAACACTACCAAACATTGTGTTTAGTCGTGTTTACTACTAAACACAGCGTGTCAAATCGACTAAACAAAGTCTGAGACAAGTGTTTCCACACAATTCTGATTCACTGACATTGAATAGTACATTGAATAAATAGTACATTGGAACCACAGCGTATCATAAAGACACAACTGTCAGCTTTCCAATGTTATCGTTATTGTTTAATTGATGCCTTCAGCTCAAATAATTCAATCCAAGTCACTGGAACCCGCTCAAGATGTCAAAATCACCGTCCCTTTAAAATCTTTCAGAAAATTATGCGAGCGTATCGAATCGTATCATGAGCTGAATATCGTGCATCGTATCGTGAGATTAGTGCATCGCTACATCCCGACACACCAGGCCAGAATATCGCTCACTAGCAATGCACAGCTGGGATGACACCAAGCGAATGTTTCTGACACTGCGTGATTCTCCTGCATGAACAGTTCAAGTCTTGAAGACAAAGTAACAAGAAGATAAAAAATGTAACCACAGTGGGCATCCAACTCCATCAGAAATCTGGCAAAACTCTTGCATGATGCAAATATTTGTATTTTCAATTTTCAATGTATATGTCAGATTCAATTGGATTCATTTCTTCATTTTAATAACAAGGTGTCAGGTGTCTTTTCTCGCCTTACCTTTCTCCAGTCTTTATAGAAGTTCTCCCGGAACACCGCTTTGGTTGTGTACTCATGATCCAACATCTGGGCAAAAAACAACGCCACCTCCTCCGCAGCGAGGCTCAGCTTCACAGACTTGCCTGCACAAAAAGGACAACCAACACTACCATTTCACTTGTGCGGTGCCAATCAGGCACCGACGTGAAAATAGCAGATGGAAAAAGACATTTAAAATGTTCCTGGAAATTGGACTTCTCTCTTGGAAGGCCTTGGAAATTGTGGCCAAAGCTAAATATATTACAGATTTTGCAGCAGGTTGTAAACAATACGAAGCGTTAGCATTAATTTCCGTCGTTATTTGATAACCATCATTAAAAAGGAAAAAAATCCACAGCAATAAGAGAACTGACTTGGACAAGCAGATTTCTGACTCAATTGTCTGACAGGCCAAGTAAAGCATTAAAAATGAAATGTCCCTATGTCAGTCACACTTTCCAACACATCCATTTCTGCTTTCAACCGACCGTCATAGTAGAAGTGCACATTGTCTGGTAAAGGCTGGTATACAGGAGGAAAGTAGGGGCCATTGTGTTCAAGGAACTTCCATTTCAGCCCATCTTCATACTTCTCTTCCTCCCACCTGACAGAAAGAAATATGACAGAAAGATGTGCTTGAACAAGTGAAAATCGCTGCGCTCTGCATTTCCCATGTAGTTTGTGGGATGGGTCCAGGTCAATGCAAGATGAATAGAGCAACATTTCCAGACCATCTCCAGCGACTCCGCTCCTCCTCCTCCTTCTTTTTGATCTTCAACTGTCTTGCCTCTTCAATCTCCTTCTTTGTCCTCTTAGGCTTTTTGGAGATCGGGTCCTCGCCCTCCTCTTTCTTTACCGGCTGTACCAAGAAAAACAGCAAAGTCAAAACTGGAACTGCATTTCCAACATGCAGTCAGGGAACAAAATATATATATATATATATATATTTACCATTTCTGTCTTCAACTTCTTTTTTTCAGCTTCTTCACCACTTTCTTCATCCCGCATGCGTTGCTTCTTTTTTTTCTTTGAGCTGTAGGTATTCGACAGACAGAAAAAAGGTCACATAAAATGGAAAGGCAGAAGCACTCAGCTAACATTCTCATATCACACAAATTGCAGCACATATTTTGGATGCTAAAGGAACTTGGACTATGAACTGTGCTCTAGTAAAATGAAAGACCTAAATAAAAGCTGTTTATTTTGATACAAGAAACAGAGCCCTGTTCAGACTTACACAGGTTTGCCAGAAGGAAGGGAAACACTGTCCAAGTGCTCCGCCTTGACTCTCTTCCTTTTCAACGCTTTCTTCTTTGTAGTAAAGTCATTATCCATTGGCTCCCGTTTCACCGACATACTAAATTAAAAGCAGAGAGTACTCACTGTCCATAACATCAAGCAGAATGAACATTACCGACATCCTTCAGTTTCCAGTCTGCTCTGTCGTCTCATGCAGGAACAATTCTTTTCACATTTCTGAATATACAGAATACGCTGCTTTGTAGATGAGCTCAAAGAAAAATTATCATCTCCGTGAACTTTAGTTTAAGGATGAGCGTAATTTTATTTTTCACGCCATCTTATCCCACTGTATAAGCAGTTGTGTCTTTAAAGGAAAAAAAAAAACTAACTTGAGCTGATGATTTTAAGAATTAAAGCTTAATGGTGCCTTTCAATCCTCGGTCACATTATTGACTACAGATTTAGGACAAAATTACCCTCCATGGGTAAAATCAAATGGTAAAATGACCACAATACATTGAATTTACACTGAATATAGTAAATACGAATTACACATCGCTGTAATAATGAAATAATCACAGCAATTAAAACATAAAATCTCGGAAGCTTGGATTTCCCGGCGAGGGAGGAATTGCTGGGTTTGGATATAGCCCAGATTCAGAAACATTTAGTTAGCAAATCACTGTCAGACTCATTTCTTCCTAATTACATGATAGTTGGCTGCTGTAACAACTACCTTGTGCACACGCTCAGGCTTCTGTTGTATAGTAGCAAGCTTTGATCTGTGACTTCGTCTCGTCTTTGCTGTGAAAGCGGCATACGTTCCAGTTCAGATGTAAGAGACCATATTCATTATAAGAGATACTTTGACTTCAATAAATAGAAAAAATAAAAACTATCGTTGAAAAACCTATTTCATACTCAAACTAGCAGTTGCATGCATCCTCACAGCACTAAGATGCTGTTTGCAATTTATAGCTAAGAACTTAAAGGACTTTAAAACAGTAAAGAGAATCATCTTTGCACTGCACAAAGGTCCAATTAAAGTCTTATTCCAGCTTGTTTGACATTGTTCATTGAAGTCAACATACTGACAAGAGTAACTTTGAAATTGGATTGTGCATGAGTAAATGCAGAATCTCTGCAGCCTACCTGCGAGCCTGAAGCCATCACAAGCAATATCCTGAACCTCCATTAGAGGCAATGACTTTATAATTACATTTATGTAGCTGAACGGATTCAAAGCAACTTGTATTATATGAGCATTCCATAAGGCAAACACGTGACCATACAGCTGTTACTGTGCAAGTCCGTGCACTTCATTTATCGGCTTGGTTTTCAGTCCCGTGAAGTGCCTTTGCTGCCCTGGTGGCATGAGCGGTTGATCCATCAGTGTGGAGATTACGAAAGCACAATAGGAGAAAAGCCTTTGTCCAATGTTCTCCCCATTCTCTTTTTAGCACACATTGCTAAGTTCAGCGTATGATGTCATCAAGCTGTTTAACTACGCTCATCGTGGGGAGTGTGTGTGCAGAAATGGTCTTGCTTGTTTTATTATTTTTTAAATCCTGCACCACTGAGCAAAATCGATAAAAACGATCCTAAAAGTAGTTTGACCACAGTGGCATTTAAAGTCTGTTGTTCCAACAGGCTGATGTTTCTTCCCCGACTATACACCCTGCAGGAAACAAACTCTACTGGCAACCTTACAACCCAATAAATAACAACTCTAAAGGAATCAACGAAATTCAGAATTTAAGTAAACAGTTTTGCCGAATGACACCTCCTTTTGAAATGCCACTTGTTGAATTGGGTTAGGGTCCAACCCATTGATAAATATGCAGAATCACTGCTGGGGAAACAGATTTGACTCAGCAGGCAATCAACCAGAATCTGTCATGCTGGCTACACCCTGCTGAGCATCATGACAAGCCACAGATTTCTATCCTCAGTGAAGAGTACACAACACAGCAGTTTGTGTAAGAGAGAGATTTACACAAACTGGGAATGGGAAGGAAAGAAAAAAAGGGAGCATGCAGTTTGTTAGCTTATTGTTGTTGTTACCATGAATAAGATACAGCCCATTAGAAATTATGAATCCATCTACCTGGGACTGATGGCTGATTCCGAGTTATCTGTCTTTTTTATCTTGGGCTGAGGGGAAGACATACGTTAAGTTTGACAGGATAAAACAAAGTTGGCCTGTGACACTTATGTCGTCTCATGCATACAACAAAAACACGTATTCACACTAAACTAATTAGAAATACCCTCTATACATTGCTAATGTGGTAAACGACCATTCTAGCTGCAAATGTCTGGTTTTTGGTGCAACCATCACTCCAGCGTTCTGATGGTACAATGTGTTTGCTCATTGCGTCAGAAGGCTAATGGACGAGTAGAAAATCCTGTGCATTCATGTTGCACGGGAGTCAGTTTAGCTCCTTAGAGAAGCTATGAAACTGACCTGGGTGACCCCAAACTTTTTGAACAGCTAAATATAGCCTGACACTACCTACAGGAACAGCATGCGGGTCAACTACAAGGACATTCAGTTGCACATGCTGTCAGATATGGAGCCAATGGGTAACATGAGCTGGAACTTTCCACCTAGTATTTGACGTGCCAATTCCATATAAGTCCATGGTTATGGATCACAATCCCTCCCCTGCTGAATAGGACAGTGCACGTGCATTGACATTATTATTCTAATTTGAGTCCATGCAATACAGGAAGGAGAAGAACACGAGTTGCTTACCTTCTTATGAGACTTTCCATCGTTAGTTTTCTCTGTAGACTCAGTTGCCACAAGGCTGCTTGCCGGAATGTTAAGATGGGACAGCAAAGAACATAAGAGGAAAAGAAAGGGTCGGTTAGTTAAGCAATATTTGTGATAAATAACTGTTTGTGACCAGAGAATGCTGCTTTCCATTTCTCCGTGTCACAACTGAAGTGGGCCCTGAGAGACATTCTGAGCTACACATTTATCTATAGGATTTATGAGAGAACATATTATGGCCATTTCAGAGTTATATATTTCCCCGGTTTGCATCATTCTAGTCATAATATGCTATAAATGGCACCAATCAGACAAAGTCTCAGAGGATTCCTTGCAGCAACTCTAACGTTGCTCATCCATCTCTCATACAGGCTGGATGATATATATATATATATATATATAAAATTATATTTAAAATTCACAATTTTGAAGCCGAGATTACTAAACCTTGAGAGGGACCACGCTACTCGTATAAAATCTGGATCACTTTGACACTTCCATCATTTTGCCAATATGAAACATAATAACTGGCCAATCAAAAAAAAAAGAAAAAAAGAAATGCAGGCATAGAAAATGCATGATGTTCCACCGCTGTGCACGATTAGGTCTGGTTCATTACCTGAATCCCAGAGACTGAAGTACATGTATTAGAAGTAAGGGGCTACATATTTGGTTACGGAATAGTAATGGAGAGAGCTAGTGACATGAAACTACCTCTAATACGGAGCTGTGATCACGCAGCCAGTTAAATATAACTCAGCGGAGTCTTGAGGAAAGATAAAGGTGGGCCTGCCAATTTGGAAAATCAAGTACGCTTGATAACTCACAAACTACAAGCACACAATTCCCCAATGATACGCTTTCTTGTGTTGAGGCTTTAGGTTTTATTATAAACTTTATTTAGCACATTGTCACTTGCCTGATATGTGATAATATACAACTACATTTTAAGCATCATAGAAAAAGCCTCCAATCTTTGGCCGATCACATATTCGAGCATGGATAAATTTAACATGCTGATTCACAGAGGTTAAAAAGAATAAGAGTCTCTTATAATTTCTTTGATATTCAATGTGCATGCTTTGATATATAATTGCCCTCACCTTGGTGCTTTCCAAACCCCAAGTGCAAGTACACAACGATGTGAAATGTGTGCACGTTTCTTGCACAAATGATTGCAGCCATTTCTTATTTTAGAAATCTGCATTCTAGCAGAAATTAAGAGAAAAATCATAGCCAATAAGAAGACTATTTTCTGATCATTATTATTAACAGCGCTTAGTGGAATCATTTATTTCGCGCTAAACCGTGTCAGTTAAAGCCTTTTTTGTCTTCTTCTATCTATCTACCTGTCTGAAATGTAACATTTTCTCACCTGTCCCTCGCAGAGTCTCCCTCCGGACCAGCGCTGTCATCGTCACTCAGCTTTTTCAGCTTGGTCGCCTTGACTTTGGTTTTCTCTCCACACTTTCCATCCTCTCTCCCCATCATTCACAAACACCTCCGGAGAGCACAGTTTGGAAACTAGTATATTTACGAGAGCTGAAAAGCGGGAGGTTTTAAAATGCAAAAGATAAATCCCTTCGCAGACGTAGTTAACCTGCTACGCAGCGCTTTGCCTTTTGAAGTTAGCCAATTAACCGGGTATCTTTAAGCTAGCGGGAGCATGACAAATACAATCTACGAAAGTTGCAGAGCAGAAAATAAGTTATTTCTTATTACGCGTTTTCTTGCTTTTAAAAAAAAACAACAACTCGCTGATCACTTACAAAGTCAATAAATGGTGTTTAAAAGTACTAGTTTTATAGATGACTGGCCACGGTCGAGCTGCGCAGGTCGGTTCCGGCTGGATTCTGATTGGGTGAGAGAACTCACAAAGTTGCCAGGTTTGACGGTCTGACAAGGAATTCCGCCAAATTCCATTACTTTATTTTGTTTTTTTTTTGTACAGAATTAAGTGTTATGGCGAATGTACCCACAGTATCGCATTACTGCCCATCATTGAACTGAAAAGAAACAAATTGTTAGTCTTGGTTGTCCATCTAAACAGAACCTGCACTCCCCCTCCAGGAAATCTCTCAATCAAAACTTTTTACACAGCTTTTTATCTATTTTTATTTTTACATCCACCACAGTATTGCTAGTCATCATGACCAGAACAGCTAATTAAGTAAGTAAATAGATCAATACTCTTATTATTATGTACCTTTTTTTGGAGTCCCAGAAATATTAATGTTTGAGTTTAAAAATCACAGAAATTATCTTTGTTTGTCTGACATCATTGATCCAATAAAAAATACTGACATGGTGAAATATAACCCACCGGGTATGGGCATTTGATTAGATTTTTTTTTAAAGAAAATAACTTTATTTGTCATCTGTAAGCACACGAAGTACAGCACACACAATGAAATGTAATTTTTCACCCTACTATGGGCCCCTCTAACAACCAACACACACATGCATATGTTAGGCCCCGTAGCATCTGGAGAGGGCATAGGGTGGGGGGTGACGCCATGGTCTGCACACCCGGTGCAGTTGAGGGGGTTTGTTGCCTTGCTCAAGGACACCTTGACAGTGCCCTGGAGTTAGAGTGACCTGTCTCCAGCCACAAGTCCACACTCCGTATCCTTCTTCTGGGCTGGGACGACTTGAACTGGTGATGTTTATTAAATGCAAGGATTGATTCAAAATGCACTCCCAGGTTCAGACATTCGTCCAATAGTTAACTCAAATGGGCCAAATGAACACCGGACATCAGGATGAAGATAGACTCTGGAGTTTAATATGATGTAAGTTCAGACATGGTGCATGCCTGGCATTATCAACAGACACAAGAGTTATGTTTGATAATTAACCTTTGTGTTACCCCTTCAAACAAGTTGCATCCACGACCCTTCAAGTCGCCAAAAACGTCCATTTTCTAGAAAGTGTCCAAGTCATCTGTAAAATGGAACTAGCCTTTCTAAAACACGAAATATGTAAACTTAGAATTGTAAAAATGAAATTTATAAAAACACACCTGGCACGGCCTGACCATCAAGCGCGTCACCCGATCCCTTCCCTGTACTGTCTCTTTAAGAACCCGGAAGTGCTTCCTTCTGTTTATACACGCTGCTCACGCGACCCCTTTCACGGCGATGTTACGCCTCGCTGTTAACTGGGCTTTAAGCATCATCGTCCGGGGCTGCCGACACCGGACAGTCATCAAAGCGGCTCTCGGGGGCTCGGACGTCGGCATTTGGCGCCGGTATTCGTCCCGAATTCGTGGCGGTGCCTCCGGTATGGAGGAGATACTAGCGAGGGTTGTTGCACCGCTACCCACATACGAAACGAGAGACAAATCCCCTCCTCCGCGAGAATCAAATAGCCTGGAGTTTATGCGCTTCTACAACAGTCTCAACAAGGAAGACAAACACGGTTTCCTCACGAAGCTGTCGCAGGACTTCGGAGTGGACCACAAAAGCGTGTCCGAGCTCGCCGTGAAGCTTGTGGACGCTCAGCTACGAGACCTGGCGACCATTTCGCAGGTTGAAGACAGGTTACGTTACAGCTTGAATCCTCGCTACAAACAGTTGCTGAATCACATAAGCAGGGCCGAGGCGGGAGTGAAGTTTCTGGTGGATCTCCGAGCCGATGTGCTTGAAATGATCTCGTCCAAAGCCAGTGAAAGCCCGCACATCAGGGTAAAAAGGCTTGTTTGCTTCTTCTACGGATGCTCGCATGGGTCAAGAAGTGTGGTTCGCGTTGTTTCCTGCGGATACGGATTATGGAAACATTATTCCTGATATGTAATATTGTAACGGCATCAGTAACGTATCTGATGCAACAAGTAATCGCCACCACGAGGCTCCAGCTTTTCTTTGCCCCCCCCTCACAGCTTGAGTTGCTTGAGATGACCTTTGCCCCAGTTTGCCCTGCCCCAAGAGCTAAATATTACCCTTACTCATAGCTTGGGACATTTATTTTGCAGGTTCCAGTTTGGACAGCTCGTTTGGCATTTACAAGCATTTGTCAACGTGCCTCTGAGAAAAAAATGCCCCATTTGCACGCACACATTTGGCAAAGGCTGTATTACCTTCCAGTTTCTTCAAGTATTTAGTTGAACACTTTTGTTTAATTATATCTGAGAACATTTCCCAGTCGAGTTTCTGAGCCCAAGCAAACCTTTTTTAAAGGTACTTTATACAGGACAGATGTAGTGATGTCAAAACACAATCATCCATCCATTCCCTGGAATGATAGCATTTTACGGGCTTGCATGTTCCACTTGTTTTCCCACAGGGTTATTACCAGTGTTATTACCTAAAAAGGTATCAGAGGACGTCGCAGCTAATCACATCACTGTTTCGCTCAGCGCCAGTGTCAAAAAGCTTTGCTCCAGTTTCTTGCTAATGGTGTGAAAGATGCTTTTATTTATTTCCCTTCCCTCCTTCTCTCTGAACCTCAGCCCTTCCATTGGAAGACTTCTTGTTCTGCTGGGTCAATGACATACGCATCTCAGTTCGGCCTTCCCTTTGTGTGGGTGAGAATTGGCTACTCAAAGCAGCGGCTGCTTACGGGTAGTTTGTGAACTCAGCTGGGATTATTTTTTCACTTCAGTCCGCTGGTGAAGTCAGGAACACAAACACACACACACACACACACCATCTCATATGAGTTGATGGAAGTTTTGCGGAAGTTTCACCGTCTTTAATGGTTACAATTAATTTGCACCTCACACACACACAACCATGAAGCTGAATGACGCATTGCTGGATGTGTGTATGGGAGGAGGAATTTGGAACTTTATTAGCTTTGGTTTTGATAGCTGCTTTCGGTAAACTTCAGCTAGGGGCTTTTGTACCAAGGCAGTATTTGAGGTTATCTGCCGGTATTATGACTGTCAAGTCACCTACATGATAAAATCAGTGCAAATGCAAACATGTACACACGTATGCATGTAACCTGTTTGCACTGTTTTTATCATGTAGATTATATACCTGTACAATGATGCTGCTCAACTCTTGTGTCTTATATATCCCTTGAATGTGTTGTAAAATGTATGTATGGCTGCTGTAAAACAAATTGCCCTCCGAGGGACAAGTCAATAAAAGTGGTGAAGTCAGCAATAAACTAGGAGTGAAGCTCAGCCGTCATATGGACTCGCCAATAAATGCTCTATTTGTGTGCTTGAGTATCCCCTCTGTGGTGTTGTCTGTGTGTTTGCACAAGATTTTCTTTAAATGAAGTCTGACCTTTGCAGGAGGAAGGGGCCGTTTGGAAATGTCAAATTGTTGTTGTTTAAATTCACACCCTTTGCGAAGCTCTCACAAATAACTAATCATAATTGTGAAGACATTCAAAAGGCATCCAAAGCACCCATGGGATCGTACTCCTCGCGCAGTGTGTGTGATGGCGATATGGAATTTACAGCCTCCAGACAATCCATCTTCTCTGTCAGTGGAGGAGGTGGAACTTATGAATTCTTAAAATAACACGTTGATTAACACAAACTAAAGACTGTGTTGATCAACTTCTTTAATTGTCTTTCCAACTGGCCTGCTCATTCTTTATAAGACAAAAGAAAGACGAGAAGCTACACTTCTTACAGGACATGACAACTTTAGGCTTCTGTGACCTTTTATCTTACGCATCACATCACTATTATGTAATGCAAATTCAGAATCTTCTTTCTTCCAAACAGGCTGGCTTCCAAGGGAATGACTGTGGTGAGTTCTCCCATTGTCAGCTTGATGTGGATGTTAATTCCAGGCTCTCATGTCGGTCTCTCCAAGGACTTGAACGGAACGCTGAAGGGTCTGTTGTCTGAGTGGTTTTCTGTGGGGCTTCTCCGACTGGAGAGGATCACTTGGCAGTCCCCCTGTGAGATCCTGCAGAAGATCAGCGAGTAAGGGCCTTCATGCATCCTCAAACTGTGCAACTCATCTTCCTTTCTCTCTCACTTTCCTCCTTTCATCATTATCGTGTTCTTTGGACAGAATTGATCAGACGTGGCAAAGAAATGTGCCGAATTCCTTCCTGTGCAGCAATTTTTCCATTGTAGCTTAACCACACTTACTGTGTGTTCCTGAATATCCTGACGCGTTAATCTTACTTTTAACACAAATATGTAAAATCTATATTATACTACTACCGCTATGCTTTAATACACAAGCTCTTAACACTTGCTATTTCTTCACTTCTGTGTCCTTTACATGAAGTATCAACTGGTCAGAGCTTTTTATCGCCTCAGTGCGTTAGCTATATTAGAAATATTTAGAAATGAGGCAATAAGAGGGACAGTGAAGGTTTGATGTTTTGGAGACAAGGTCAAGAGAGACCAGACTTTGATGGTTTGGACATGTCCAGAGGAGAGGCAGGGACTATATTGGTAGAAGGATGCTGAGGATGGAACTGCCAGGGAACAGGGCTAGAGGTCGACCCAGGAGAAGATACATGGACGTAGTGAGGGAGGACGATGTAAAGGACAGGGTGAAGTGGAGAAGGTTGATTTGCTGTGGCGACCCCTCAAGGGACAAGCCGAAAGTACAGTAGTAGTTGATTAGCTATAGTCGATTTACCGTGCTATTGTGTGCATAGTCATTCCAGAGTTTACTCTATTTTTAATAAGCTGATCCCACCAAAACATTAAAGCATTACTTCCAATTAAATATGTGCTCATTGTCAACTGTTCTGTAGAAAGAAGTGGAAGGTTGACAAACAGCCAATTGAAAACCAAAAGGCTAACTCTCGTCCCGTGGCCAGGTACGAAGCGGTGCACCCCATGAGGAACTGGACTGACCTGAAGCGCAGAGTGGGGCCATATCGCCGTTGTTACGCCTTCACCCATGCAGCCATGCCGGGAGAACCCCTCGTCGTGCTGCACGTGGCCCTCAATGAAGACATCTCGGATAACATCCAGGTTAAAAGCAACACCTCCAGGCCGCTCTCGTTTACCACATCCTTAAAAGATAGCTCAACACCTGGGATTTATTATTTTCCTCTTTATCTCAGCTGACAAATAGATTCCTTTTGTGTAATAAACAAGAGTGAGACCTTTTTAACTGCACATTTGTCTGGGAGCAACCCCTGTAGTGCCCATTTGTAGTGAGGGACAGGGGCTTTTTGATGACAACACATTCTATGGTGTACAGTAGAGCACACATGCATCACAGTTTTGATCCAGCAGCTCTGAAATAGTTTCCAAAGACCTATTTTGCCACCATTTGATTGGGCTTGTATGCAGACGAGTAATACCTCTTCTTGTCTTCCTCCTCTGTAGAGCATAGTTCGTGAGTTTTCCTCTCTTCACGCTGAGGAGGATGCTAATAAGATAAATGCAGCCGTATTCTACTCCATCTCCTCCACCCAGGCTGGCCTGCAAGGCGTGGAACTAGGCAACTACCTCATCAAGCGAGTGGTCCGTGAGCTACAGGTGAGCTTGTGCAATGGCCAAAAAGTGAATGTGTGTGACCAAAAAAGGTCTGTTCACACATCTTTTGCATTCAGAAAAAAACAATAGATGTAGATTTTAGTTAAGGGTTACGTTTGGAGCTGATCACTTTAATGCAAATGTGTTATCTCGCAGATCAAATTATTGCTTTCATTGTACATATTTCCAGGACGTCTAGCTGGTGCTACTTTTTAGAACCGCCTTTGTTCTGCGTTCAAGCAAACTCAGCAGGTGCTACAACATTAAATGAAACTACAGCGTGAAGTTTACTTTGACTTTTACAACTGAATTTCAAATCGCTGTGCTGTAAAAGTACCAACCAATGAATCACATGCTCAGTCCGGCAAAAAATAATAAAAAGGAAGAACGTTATGTGCTTTGCAGCGAAACAGTGCAACGAACTTTTTAACTTTCCATTCAATAAAATTTCATTGACATAGCCCCATGTTAAAAAAGAACTACAACACACACACACACACACACAGTTGGACTTAAATAACTTGAGATCCTAATAAAGATAATATGGTTGACAAATAAGAAATTATATATTTTTAGAAATATAGCACATTCAATAAATACGAATTAGGTCTTCAAAGGCCGTTCTTACTGAAGTTCAACATCTATAAATGTGCAATATGAATTGCACATTTTGTCCAATTGTTAATGAGGATTTTAATCTAAAATATAGCAATGATTAAAATTCAGTGATGAGCTAATTGATTTTCTGGCATTCTTTTTATAACCTTAATGTATTTTAGTATTTTCACATTATATTGTATAGACCTTTGCTCATTAAACTGTCAATGAAGAGTTATTTGAATCCAATATATTTTAAATTGTCAATTAAACCTGGCAAAGCATAAGGTCACAGAAGAGATATTGTCCATGCAGCGTCTCATCTCATTGGAATAGAACACACTATTTTAAAACACATGGCACAGATGCAGGCTGCAGAGCTCCTCGGCATCCCCTTACAGCGTGTCTAGTTTGTTGATTGTCTCCTCCCTAGGAACTAAATGTTCATTTTGCATGACTTGTGGCCCAGCTGGCACGGTGTTATACCTAGAAAGAAATGGCCACTGCAATGAGCAAAATATTGGTTTGATTGCTATTCAAAGGTGTTTGTTAAAATGTTATGCTCATCCCAAAATATATTTGACTTGTTTCAGCACTCGCTGCAAACACATAAACAGGAAAAGCCACTGAACATGCAGTAATGACCGCTCAGCCTTACCACTCAATAAGCACAGAAGAGCCCTTCATGTTGAGCCACTCCTGCTAGCACTTGCTAAATGATTGGAACACTGAATGCTGCATCAAAAGCCACTCTACTGACCAGATGGGAAATAGCTGCTTCTAGTGCATCCTCGTAAAAATCAGGTTGCAAATAGTCTTACGTTATTCACATGACAGGATGGGGGGATTGCTGCAAACTTCCTATTTACTGCCATTTTTTATCAATGGCAACAATTTGGTTCAGCGAGCCCAGCAGATATTGTTTTGTGTTTTCTGCTGCTGCATTAGGGAGGAGAACAGCCATATTTTGTGTACTGTGTTATAAAAACCTGAAAGCAGGGGGATATTGTTTTCACCAAGAGGTCTATGCAGCTTTCCATTCCAATTTTCTGTTATCTTTGTGAGCTGGAAAGGAAAAAAAGAAAGAAACACCCAAGGAGATTGCATATAACCTGCATTATTCCCAACAAATGCAGAGACATGTCTCAGACTTTGGATGATCCTCAGAGAATTCAAGGTAAAAAAAAGAAAGTCAAAAGCAATTTGAATGAAAAAGGACATTTATTTCTTACTTAATTTTGATTTTTTGCTGTTTATAGTTAATGTGAAAACCTCCTTTCTACCGCTAATACATGTACGTACAATGAAAGCAATAATTTGATCTGTGAGATAATACATTTGCATTAAAGTGATCTTAATCAGCTTTCATGCAGCACATTTTACCAGATCACATTTACTCTTACTGTAGCTTTCGCAGGAGATTTTTGATCTAACAATTGCCTGCCTCATTTGCTTGCTGAGTTAGTTATATTGAATGACGTACTTCATATATAGCTATCATCTTTATAATATGGCTGTCTTGTCTAATCTGTCTAGTTCTAGAGCAAATTACCAAGTGAGTCAAATTTTATACAGAAATGAAGATGAAATTCCACCTTTCTGTTTAAACCATGTACTACTACTTTATGAGCGGCTGCACAGTGCTACAGTGCAGTCTAATCCTGCAGAGGCCCAGGCTTTCTGACAGAACATTACCTTACATAAAGGTGAAGAGAGGAGCCGTGTAGGCACAGAGGGGCCACTAACGTGATGGATAGATGATAGAGTGGTAAAGAAAAGGTCAACATGATGATTTAAGGTGAATGGAGGAGGTCTTGCTTGTCTTTGTAGATTGGACCCTGGAGTGCAGTTCTGGCACTGCTCCTCTATTCCCTCAGCGTCCATTCCTTCCTCTACGTTTTCTACATTTCCAACCGACTGAGTCCTCATTTCCACCATCTTCTTTTCCCTTCTGGAAGAAAGAATAAAAAAGGAAGAAGGGGAAAACCATGCTACAGAGCAAACAGACAGCCATGTCGTCGTCCCCACCCCCCCCCCCCCACCCCACCCCACAGGGGTTGCCTGACACCTCAGCTTTAATCTGCAGGCTTTCACTTCTCTTCCTGCCACATCGCTCAATCACTTTTCAGCCCAGATGCCAGAGAACAAAGATGGGTGGATTTTGGTGAGAGAAGGGGGCAGAAGACAACTCCAGAGATGGGTGGGTGAGACAGGCATGGGGGAGAGAGGGGAGATCATCCATCTCCATCAGCTGGGCAAGATTTTGAAGCAATGCTGTTGGATTTAATGCATTTTCTTTCAGAGGAATGGAAGGCCTGAGCTCAGTCTGAGCACAAACGAGCATTTTGGTTTGTGCTTGATTCAGTTCAGTGTTTATTCAGGTTTTGTGTAGCTCTTTGCATTCTGATGGGGATAAACAATGCTGCCTCTCATCAATTTTCTTTAATGCTTTATATTTATTTTTTGATTCACCTACTTTTTCTAGACTTTGATGTTCTAATTTCCTCTTGTCCAGCTGGCTAAAAGGGGATGTTCATTATCCGAAAATCTTTGCGTACGCGCCAAAAACCGATCCACAAAAAGTCCGCCAAGCTAATGGCCTTCAAGTGGGTCCGGAGCCTCTGAAGACAATGAGGTGTGTTAACTCTCCCGTTCTCTCTTCCAGGGCGAGTTCCCGCACATGGCTCAGTTCTCCAGCCTGTCTCCAATACCAGGGTTCTCCTCCTGGCTCCAGAGTCTGCTTGGCCAGTGCAGGAAGGAAGGCCGGGGCTCTGACCTCCTGTCAGAGCAGGAGTGGAAGGAGGTGGGAGAAGCCACTCACTCAGTCCCAGGGACCCCGGCCATCGAGGCTCTCCGCAAGCTGATCAGCACCAGCGAGTGGAATCACTCCGAGCGGTTGTCCCGTGTCCTTGAGCCCATCCTGATGCGCCTCTGCGCCTGGTATCTCTACGGGGAGAAGAGGCGTGGCTACGCTCTTAACCCGGTGGCGAACTTTCACCTGCAAAACGGCGCCACTATGTGGCGACTCAACTGGCACGCCGATACCAGCCCAAGGGGTGTGGCGAACTCCTGCGGCATCATGGTCAACTATCGCTACTTCCTGAACGAGACATCAACAAACAGCGCCCTGTATTTGCAGAATAAGGACATAATGGCGTCAGAACAAGTGCTTGGTTTGGTGTCCCAATTGCAGAAGACAAGTAAGCTGTGAGACAGAGACAAGGATGATGATTATGGCTGATATATTTTATTGTGTTTAATGTAATTTCTTTTGATTTCAGTAAATTTTCATTGCAAAAAAAACAACTAACCGTTTCTCAAGCGGACATCAGCTGATATTATTTTGAAACTGAAATTAGAAGACACACATGTCTCATCCTGTCTTCTTTATGTTGCACATAGCTTAGAGGTTTTTGGCTCATTGGTCTTCTGGCTGAGAGCTTTTTTAATGTGCTCGTGTTTCCCAGGCTGAGCGACTGCGGCTAATGAAGCACGAGGCATCTGTCAAGGTTTTACCATGTTCCTGGATAGCAGTGTGTGTAATCGTGAAGCAGGAGCAACGAGGGCGTGCAGGCACTGGAATAAATAACTGTCTCTCGTGCTGAGAAAAAGGGAGAGTGCTGTTGTTGTATTATTTATTTATATTGATGTTTTTTCTTTTTTCCCATCCTGGGTTCAGATTTATATACACCTGCTGTTACACTGATTATTCCCTCTAAAGCTCAAGACACAAAGGCATGAAATCACAGAGTGGAAATATTATTTCATATTAAATAACTATAAACAAAAGTAGAATTAGTTCTGCCGTGTGTCATGACTACATCTATTTTTATGATTCACTGGGCCGGTCCCTCCCGGTGCCTCCTTGGATAGTAGGAGGAGGAACCTCTCCAGAGAGTCATCACTGATGTTCCAACAGCTCTGTACAGGTGCCAGGAAAGGCAGCCCACACCTCATTGTTGTGAAATAATATATTACAGCAAGTTGACTGTGAAATTACATTTTCTCTCTCCGAGGAGCTAAACTTTCTTTTGTTTTTTTTGTTTTCTCTCTCTCCCTTACCCTGTTCCCCTCTGTGTCCTAGAAACTAATGGAGTGGGAAATAAAGTTCAAGTAAATGGGTAGATTGATGGTGTTCAGTTGTTGTGGGAGGAGTAAAGAAGCATTAAAAGGACAGCTGTAAAGAGGATGCCCTTGACAGACAATGTGAGTGCCTCGGACACGATAAGCGAGCCATTGCCGCATCTGCACAGGTGTTTTGTGGCACGATGTGGAAAAGCACAGCGCCGCATCACTATGATGGACGTTGTATGCGTTGCCATGGAAACAGCAATGTCGTACTTCACGTTTGCTGCTGATTTAAAGTCACCTTTGCCAAAGTATGGCCAATGATGGTAAACCACAGAGTCGTTTGGGTTCAAAGTCCAGCGGCATTTTTAAACCATGTCACACAGTGAAAATAATTACTTTTGGAAATGGGACAAAAAAACATCTAATCTAATTCATGGACTTGTACACGGCCGATAAATGAAAGGATACAAACCTCAGTGGAGCAGATTTATCTGAAGGGAAGGCCATTAATTGTTTTGAATGCCGAGCTCTTATGAACTACACTTTTCAAGAGTTAAATAACCATTAATTTGAAAATGGTTATTCAAATAAATGGAATCAGAATATGTAATTACTTAAATGAGCCTTTGCAATAAAGGTCATGTTTGATTCTATTAATCTGTGACAGAAATAGCTGTCAAGAGTGTTTTTAATACAACTGTCAGCGAGTATTCAAGATCAATGACAATTTCCACATTGGCTTAGTGTATACTTGGACTTGAATCTTCATTTTATATCTAATTAAATTGTGGTTTTGTCACATTTCCAGCCCAACACATGCTGATAATGGATCCACAGCCAAGTTCAATATTCTGCTGCACCCTTGTCTGACATGTCTTAGATTCAATACGTTCCAAAAAGCAGCAAAAGACCTGATTAAAATTGATTAGGAACTGTCTGCTGTGGAAATTCATGCCTCATCTAAAAATAATTTGGTAATCCTTTTATTTTTTTTGAAAGATTGTGAGTGCGCGCGTATGCGGGGGGTGGCGTATTTCATTTCTTGTCCCTCGCTTGGAGGAAATTGCCTTACAAATGAAGCTAATCCATTTTTTACAGTTCGCAGTGGTCAGAGAAGTCAGTGATGCTGGAGTGCTGGCCGTGGCAGGATCATGTACTAATTCATTCTACTAAGGTCTGAGATATAGAAACGCTGCAGCAAGTTTAAAGGGACAACGGGGTAAATAATGGATTGTATTACTGATGCTATATCACAAAAACATTAATGAGAGTCATAGAATTTACTCAAGCTTTTAAAAGTCCTTCATACATTAAACCCAAACACCTAAAATGTAACTAAGAATGTCCTTTATTTGAAGAAAATATTAAGCTTCCCATTTTTGCTCTTTCCTTTTTGGAGCATATCCCCTAGACTTTCATATTGTATTTCTATGAAATTTTATTACAACACTTCTGACATTTAAAGGAACATTTTCTTTCCACATTTCAGTACACGTATGCTAAATGTCAGCGTGCGGCCTATTCACAGCTGGGTTGGTACATAAGTAATGATGTGAGGAACGTGCTATTTCAGTGAAAACCGAGGGGAGTGTTCACCCAAGTGTGTTAATCCATTCTTCCTGGTGGCAGTCACTGGCCCACCTTCATGCCTCTCAACTCAGATCATCACCATTCTCCTCTGTCTTCACCCCCCCCCCCCTCGGTAACCCAGCCCTGCACCCGCAGCTCATGCAATCCCTTGGTCTGTCTTCAAAGGGCTTCACGGTTTCACGAGCAATCAGGACAACCACACACACACACAAGCTTCACGACCATAACCACCCACTATCACAAGGACACCCTCTGCCTTTCAAATCTGCTGCGATGTTTCAAGATGGAACCTTTAGAGGGCAGCAGAGGTTCACTCAGAGGGGATTGCGTGGCACTGCGCACGGAAGGCTGAACAAAGCCTCTCTGATGCATTAGCTTCCAAAACTAGTCTTTCCCTTGCTTTCATAAATCTCTATTTTTTTCCATCCTCTCTCTTTAGATCTGTGCTGCTATTCCCATCAGCTGCCATCCAAGCCCTGATCTGTCCCAGTTGTTGAGCTGGTATGAGATTGACAGGTCGGCTATATCAGGTTACAGGCTGTAATTAAAACTCATTTGGTTTTCTGATGGCATTTACCCCCCTTCATCCTTTGCCATTAGTCAGTATTAGCTGACCTGACGTCTTGGATCAGATTGGGTTATTGAATAAAAACGAGGTAAACAAGCAGAGGTACCAGTGGCACCACCCTGGGGCGACAGCCTCTCTAAACCTGACACGGTTGCCACACAAATTGAAATAAGAACGTAGAAACTGCCCCCCCCCCCGCCGTCTCATACAGACACCGATGTGCACATATACTTTGGTTGCTTTCGTGGTTCACTGCAGCAGCCTTCACAGCCAAAGTTGACAGGAAGTTAAACAAATTCCCCGGTTTGCATATCCGCATGCAAAACACACATAGCTGGATCAGTTGTTCCGACTTCGTCGATCGAGTAAACAGTAGGAGGCCCAGAGGTGCCGATCGTTCACAGACCGCTCTTCATTTGTCCTCTCTCCTCTTCATCTTTTGCCCTTGATATTTGGACCACCTCAAAAAATATGGAAACACCTCTCTCTCTCTCTCTCTCGCTCGCTTGCTCTCATCCTGCTGTGCAGGAGTCGAACTTCCCAAACTTTTGACGTTTGGGGAATAAACCAGATGTTGAGAAATTTAGCAAAGCAGATGTTTTGACACACACAGCTTGTCATTAATTTTTCTGTTGAGTTTATTGATGAAGAAAATGCTTTCTTGAAGTGAAACAGAAAAACTCCCTGATGAGGTGAAGATAATCTCACGACACGATGTTTAGTCATTGGTCAGTTTGTTGTTGTTGTTGTGTATCAAAATCATCGCACAATTGAATGATTTCAGACATTGTGACTATGTGGACGGAAATAGTTGCATGTATCTAGTTGATCCACACTGAATGGTTACTTGTCAGGATTGTCAGCGCAACAGAGGCAGAGATATCCTGTTTAGTATAAAGAAAAGCTGATCATAAATCCGCCATATCCAAACGGCAGACTCTCACGATCTGGTTGAATCCTACATCGTTCATACTCTTCTGCCCATTGGCAAACTCCTAAATCCATGCTGCCATCAAACCCAAAACTCAGACAACTCTGTTCAGAGTAGTTTTCTCCGACTTGACAAAGCTCCTGTGCAGCCACAGAACCGTATTCACAAGACGAGCGGCAAAGACCTTTTAATGCGTGAAATCGTGTGATTTAAATGGTTGGCATGAAAGCAGGGAAAGATCAGACTCTTTTCCTGCCGTTCATATTTGTAAAGGAATGTTTCATGATCATTTGCGAAGTCATGCTACTAATTAATGTCTTATTAACGGCTCACAGGTGTGTTATTCATCCTCCATCTCAAGTTGAAACCTCCCAATGGCACAAGAGACAATTTTTTATTTATTAATTTCAGCTTGCCTCCTCAAAAGATTCCTTTATCTGATGAAATATATCACACACGCAGAGACATTGTCCTCTTACTTTCCTCCTTCCGCAGACTCCCTGTCGAATGAGTCAATAGCTTTTACTGTCAGCACAGCTAGTCTTTTACAGTCACTGCACGCATCGTAGCGACCCATTAGAACCACAGGCCTCCACAGTTTCAATCTCACCTGTGAATCCACAGAGTTATCTTCAAAATAAGTTTACTCCGACCTCCCCCCCCCCCCCCCCCCACCCAGATTAGCTCACACCGCACCCTCTCCAGCTAACCCTGTCTCGACTGTGCGTCTTCCTCCCTTCATCTCGACGTACACAGCAGTTGCAGAGCTGCATATTGAAAAGATACGTGGTCTCACTCCATGAAGCTGGGAGCCTCATTTAAATGGATGCAACAGCTGAACTGACAAACAAGCTTCGCCTCGGGAAGCCATGCTGCTTCTTGCAACAGGAGAGAGGGGAGAATGGAAGTTGACAACGGTGTGACAAATTGCATTTTCTTATTTTTTTTATTCAGCTGATGTATTTCTTCCCTCTGCTGCACTGCCACCCATTACCACCCTCCTAGCTGCACCAGCGCCCTGCAGCCCCCCCCCCCACACTCCCCTGTCCTGCTTCTCATCTTGTCTAGAGGGCCTGTAGCAGCTGTAGTGAGGGAGGTTAAATGGTCATGCTGTGCCTGTAGGTTGTTGAGTAATGGTAATACCAGTGGTGAGATAGAGGGTGACGATTGTAACTATCTTTGTAGGATGCCCACTTGCACCCCTCTGATGCCTTTCTTATGATCTGAAATCTTCCCCAATGAGAGTCCTCTGGGCAGAGTGAAGATAAAAGAGATTTCTTTCAGACAGAAATGTTCAAACAGGCATTGACACCTTTTGTGCTTTTCAATTACTCAGGGGGGGTCACACCCTGATATTATGCCATTACAAAGCTAAGTTGATTTGCATTTACAGGATGAGATGGACAAAAATAAGGGTGATGAATTATTCTCTGTGATGGATTGCTTGTCTCAAGTAATTTTCAAGGCTCCGCAATTTGATTTCCATAGGAGATGAATGAAAATCAACAAATCTTTGTTCTTGGTATGAATTCTGTCTGCGATATGAAAACCAGGTTATCCTCATAAAGTGGCGGTCTGCTGTTGATTGTCAGGATAAATGCTGAAACCAATTTGTATTTTATATATATTTTTGCACTTTCAGAGGACTTGCTGATATTTTTATTGATACTTTTCTTGGTGAGTGCAAACAGAAAGATTACAGCAGATTTTTGGTATGCTACAGTATTTGACTGCAAATGTCATGTCACTCTCTGGCTTTTCTTTTAACAGAAAATAAACTGGTTTAATGCACACACACATTTATTTATTCAAACAGCGAATGAAAAGAACTTTCCATGCCAACTGTGCCCTCTTGGAACCATTACATTTTTGTCCCAGCCAGTATATTCAACTGACCTTTGTCAAGTGTGGCTTTTTTAGATAGAGATTGAATACACTAAAAATATCTACTGAACTCTAGCCAAGGCTAAAGCTCCTGAAAAAGTGGTTTGGAATGTTTATACCTCTGCAGAGACGATAAAGGTTTCATTCATTGTCCCAAAACAGATTTGAATCAGTCACTATGGTATTTTAAGGTCAAATATGGTATTAAAAAAAAAAGTTTGACATGATATCAAGGATGAAAACTAAACCGAGTTGCTCCAGGGATTCAGAAGATATGTATCCTCCAATTGAAAATGAAGGGATTTATGAAGATATTCCTCAAATCTGTTGGGAGGCAGTTAGGATGCTGCCCACAGATGACAAAACTTAAGTACATATGTAGGTACTAAAATGTGTGAGGTCAGAAAGGTAGCTATAGTATAATAAACACATTTGTTCAATAGCCAGACATTTTCATCAAAAACTCACCCATTTATAAGTGTTTAATAGTTAACTCATCTCAAATTCACATCTTAAATTCAGTAGTTTTCCATAGATTGAGGGCTCCAATTTAGCATCCATCCATTTTCTTATAGATAAGACCTCAATCGACTCGTCTACAGCTGCTTTTCCGCTTTGCGGGTCACGGGAGTTGCTGGAAGCCTATCCCAACTGGCTATGGGTGAGAGGTGGGGTACATCTCGGACGTGTCGACAGCGCATTGCGGGGCCACACAGAGATGGAAAACCATTCATTGAAGAAAGGCAGAAAGAAGGCAAAAAAGGTCAAATTAAAATGATAAACTGTTAAACAGCAATGTTTATGACACACAAACAAATCCTCCGTGACTAATAAATGATTCATCAATGTGCAAACGTGGTCCTTTCCAACCAATAAACATCATGATTGTAAAAAAGTTAACACTCGGTGCATTTTTCAGTCTTGTGGGCAAATGTTACTGCAGAGGTTCATCAACTGAAAGACAACTTTGACAACTATGAATACAACCAAGATGGGAGTAGATCCTGTCACAATACTCTACAGGAGGGTGCGAGATCCATGCCCAGTGGGGAGTCACAAGGCATGTAAGGGCAGATGCAGCTGGCGGAGGATGTGGGCACTTTGTAGATGAGTGACAGTGAGACTCAGCAATGAAGATAATTGGGGTTGGAGTCATGTCAGTGTGCCACGGCCTGAGGAAATCATTCGATGGATCAGATGAAGCAGCGTGGAGCAAGAAGCAGTGCCATCTAGATCAGACTGAATACATTCTCAGCTCAGACTTGCTAAACTTCAGTTAACTTCCAACACCAGACACGCGTGCTCTAACACGCACACACACGCACACACTTTCATTAGATAGCTCTATATAGAATATATTAGACAGATGGCTCGATCAGTATGGAGCGCAGGGTGCCATGACGGCACAGCAATAAATCTGAATGGTGACGATGGGCTTTGATGATGATGATGAATATATTTATTAGATAGAATGTTAGAGCAGTACATGTACAGTCTAACAATAGTATGAATTACAGCACAAGTACAGTCAAACACCCTGTCTAAGAGGCGCATTTCAAAAAAGCCTTTGCGGTCTTGTTTCAGTTGAAAGTCCTTAGGTACATAAATCATCGACATGTAACAATACCAAAAAAACTAATAATAATTACTCCATCGATACAAAATAACAATAAATTAAAAAGACACATAATGTACAACGTAGGTGGAGAAAAAAAGGAGGGGGGGGGATTGATCTGAAGAGAGTCGTGATGACTATCTCCGATTCTGGCCTCCTGAAAGGTGAATTTTCAAGGCTTCTGTTCGATATGATTTGATTTGTTCGATATGGCAATACAAAAACAAGAATGTAATGTTCCCGATCACCGATCACAAGTGCCTTGGTTTGAAGAAAGACAATTAAAAATGTGTTCCATTTGTTCCTCTTAACAGCCAACCTTGTTGCACATCTAAAAAGAAATGTGTATCTTACCCCAGAATGGGCCTACCTTTTTGTTGTGTCACCATGGTTGTATATATATCCAAAAAGTCTCAATTGTAACCATGAAAACAGAAAAAAACATCCTTAAATAGCAAAAGGCACCACTTCAATACATGGTAAGAAGCAGCTTCTTGCTTTGACAGTGCACTCCTCTACGGAGTGTCTAATTGTTTTTATATTAACTTGAAAGTCTGTGACTCGAGGTCTTGTCTTTCTCCCCATCATTCCTTTGTATTTCTCCGCCACTCCATAATTCACTGCACCTACTTGAATTCATGCAGCTTTCCGTTACTCCTCTGCCTCCTGTATTTTTCTTCACTCCTTATGCCAGTGAAACCTTGATGGCTTCGGGTTTCATTGAGATTATAGTTCTATCAGAATACATTAGCATTAGACAGATATTACTTACAAACGCAGGAGGACACAATCCCCTTTCAATACTTACACATATATACCGGTAATCAAAACATTCCCAGTAATCTGCAAAGCTATGTCTACTCTGCTTCACATCAAGATACTTCATTTTGTGCTGTGACATTATTGCAAGCATCAGCTATAGAACAGAATCAAATGATAATTGCGTGTTACTGAAACAGGTTCATGATATTTCTCATTGGTGGCAGAAGTTCCAGGCCTTTTCAAAACTAGAAATATTTCAATTTATTATGGTGCAGTCAGTGTGTTACGGCAATTTAAAGCATCCATCCATCCTAACCGGAAACTGTGAATGAATGGCGAAGTACGGCAGCTGCATCGTGCCAAAATTGCTGCCTTTCCATCAGGTGCTAAGTAGACACGCGGCACCACCTGAGCGAGACTAAACTCTGGCATCGATGAGTCAAAGCGATACATCGGCAGAGACGAGCGGAAAAAAGACAACACCAACATGACCAGAGAAATGCCCCAGTTAAGGCATGAGATTACGAACGACAGGATCATCATCAGTGAGGCCATTGCCGAATGAGCTTAACGCATTTATGCTCCCATTAATCTCCGCAACGGAGACATCCCTGCTTCCACAGCACCGTCAGCATCCATAACAAAAGTGAGAAATATCCTGCAGGGAGTGAACACAAATAATACACCTTAACCTAATAGCAGCCCTGGCTGTGAACTGAAAGCAAGGCAATCAGCTAGCTGATGATAACAGTCAATGTTGCCATGTTTCTCTCATAGGAGGGTGTTCTATCATTCCTCCATCTTAAACGTGTGCGCAGTGTCAACTTGAAATGACAACCACCCTTTGACCATCTCAAACATTTGTATGCTCTGGGACACATCCAGACCGGACCTCTTACCAGTCGGCATTCAGAGTCATCCGATCCACATAGGAGCCATCTTCCCTGCCTTCCTCTCAGCCTCCACAGACTTTAAAATTGGCACCTATATTTCACAGAATGTAGGTGTAGGTGCCCTTTTTTAATTTCAGCTCGGCATTTAAAAAAAAGAAAACCCCCCAGCTCTGCAACTGGGTATTGGACATTCTCACAAGAAGACCCCTAAAAGGTGAGATTGCTACACGAACCTCCTCCAGACCTGGCACTCACACAGCACAACCATTGCTGCAATATCAGAGCATATAAATAGAGGTCACATTGCAAACACCAACATCATCAGCCGTCGTACCGGCAGGAACTCAAAAGACTCTGATGCACAGAGAAAAACCTTCTTCTCAACATAAGACCTGAGGCCTTTCCAGGGATTTATGTCAATTCAAAATAAGTATTTAGAATTTTTGATTGAAGTCCATGCACAGACTTGTGTGCACCACTATCAGAATGACATTTATTTTTAAGTGAGACCAGCTGCCGTACAGACATTTCAATTTTCTTCATTTTTTCTTCCCCCCCCGTTTAAAAACAGACACATTATTGAAAGTGCCTTTGTCACTTTCTCTCTCTTTTTTATTAACTTCTTATTCATTTGTTTGGCCTATATTTCTAAGGCATGTCTATTTCGTCCGTCCCTGCTTTCTGGCTTGCTTCTTGCACTATCCTTTAACACGTATAGATTATATCGGAAACAATGTCCCATTTACTCAGCAGTTAACCGAGTACTGAACCGGCTCCTCTGCAGGTGCGCCCCACGCTGAACATCACGAAGAAGGAACACGCGCTAATTAACACAACAGAACACCGTGACAGAAACATTTATTCAACTGGCAACCATAGTTTATCCCAAGTCCATTGCAAGCTCAATGCATTTCCCCGTCTAATCACAAAGTTTGCATCTAGAAACAAACACTACAGTTTCAGTGGCATTTTAGGGGAAACATGATGGAAAGGAAATGGTGCACATGATTCAGTTAGTCACCGATATGCGTGTCCTTCTTTGTCTGAAATTCACCAAACAGGTTATATATAAAATTGTAATTTTCCTGCCCACTCCCTTAAAGTGTGAAACAGATTCAGTTAGTCAATGCTGAGTCCAGATGGGTTAAATAACAAGGGGGAAATGATGCACTAGTAGTGTCAATAGAAACGGGAGAAGTCAGGCGCTAAATGAGTCATATCCCGTATTAGAATTAACATACAAAAAATCATGCAAGAGCTGAGCTTTCTTAGAGTTGAAGACATTTATATGCATTTGCATGTCAGAATTAGGAGTAAAGGAGGAGGGGATTACACAGATGTGCCGATAACACGCCTCAATCATTCCCTCTTCTCATTCCAGTGAAGCCATTAGCAAACAGTCGAGTTGTTACAAAATGGCAAAATCATAACGTATCAAATCAAAGCTCCGGAAACGTTTGTGCCGCTGCTGATTCTTTCCATCTGTTTTCATTAAAATGAAAATGAGACAGTTCATCTGTCTTCCTGTCAAAGTGATGCGTCTGCCTCTTGGAGGCAGGACAAGTAAAAAAACAAAAAAAGCATTACCTATCCAATATCCATTCAGGTGTCAGAGCAAATAGTATATATAGGCTACATGAATGTGGTTAATTGCATTAATCATAGCCTTATGAAACCTCGCAACTCTAATTTAAAAGCATGCCCTTGGCTTCAGGTAGAAAAATGCAGATATGCTAACTGAAATATCAACTGTCCTCATAACGGCATAACAATTGACATTTCTTGTCTTTTTTTTTCTGGTTTCATGTTCTGGGATTCACCAAAGCAGGCTGAAGCCCAGAAATGTTCTTCAGTCCTTCCAAAGGTTCAACATGCAGAGATATTGACACACAAATACTGCACTTTTTCAGCTGTTATTTTTTGCAGGCAGAGCACAGTCGCAGACAGATGCTCTTCAGGTCCAAGTCGTGACTGCAGATAAGGAAGGGAGAGCAATCATTTCAAGACATTCTAACTGTTCTGACACTGTTCCAAGAACTTCTCCCACAACTCTCTCTACTGCCCCTGAGCTACAACCAACCCCCCCCTGCCTCAGGCAGATATACAATTAACAAGAATTACAGTTTACAGTGACAACTTATGTATTTTATTTCTGTCTTTTCCAGTGAAATGTGTCCATGACAGGAAATCCTGTGTATTTCATGCTGTTTTTTTTGCACCTTTTAAATAATAATTTGGATTTGTCATGCCATTTTTTCCGCATTTTCCACAGCACTCCACATTACAGTATAGAAGAGCAGAGCACAACATAACCATTTTCTAACCATTCATTTTCAGGCTCTAATGCTTGCGTATTGAACACGACTATGTTGCGATGATCTTAATGTAAACCCTCAGGCTGCTGGAATGGTGCATAAAGTGACAGCCTTTATTCCCCCTGGTTGTGTGGATTTCTATGCTTTTAACAATTGACAATTTAACGCACACTTTGTCTGTGAATTTTTCCTTTTGAAGTTAGTACCACAACAACAAGTCAGCTTGATCCCAACAGCCTCGTGGGCGAGCAACCATTGATCTCAATGTGAGCTCCTGGATAAAGGAACAGCCTGCATATTTAGCCTCATATGAGGAGGTTGCAACAGGAGGGTATTCAGTAATTCATGTACAGGGCGCTGGGGCCAGCAGGTAGCCTACTTTGGTGAATGTATTGGAGAGCAAGTCCAATGGCGACTGGGCATCTCTCTCTCTCACACACGCACACACACACACGTGCGGTCCCCTCAGGGTATGCAGATTAGGACATTTAATTCACTTGTTGAAGAGGCAGTAGGGAGAACAACATTGCAGCCAACCAATGTCTCAATTGTCACTATCGTCTCCGGATAGTTACGCCACCCCGTGCAGTATTCATTTTGTTGGTTTTGCCTTTATTTTAGCCAGTCAAAGTTTTTAGCGCCCCCCCCCCCCCCCCCCACACTGCTCCCTCTCTGTCATTATTTATCTCTTCCTCTTTCTGTCTAAGTCTAGTTTGCCAGAACAGCGGTGTCTCCTGATGAACACCCAAGGGAAATTTTCCGGAAATTGCTTTCATTTCATTAAAGACAGGGCCATTCATTGGTTTTGTATTCAACGTGACCAGGCCCAGCCGTTTGCAGAATTGTCAAAAAAGAACAGGTAGAATTCTACTGATTGATGCCATTTTATTTTATTTAAATAAATAATGAAGTGCACTTTTGAATTAGTCATGCCCAAACTAGTCCTGTGAAAAGGTTGAGGAGAAAATTGATGATGATGATGATGAATATATTTATTAGATAGAATGTTAGAGTACAGGTACAGTCAAACATCCTGTCTAAGAGGAGCATTTCAAAAAAGCTATTGCGGTCTTGTTTCCGTTGAAAGTCCTTAGTACATAAATCATCGACATTTAACAATACCAATAAAACTAATATTAAATTACTCAATTGATGCAAAATAACAATAAAACAAAAATAAATTACTCCACAGATGCAAAACGAACAATAAATTAAAAAGACACATACTATGTACAACTTGATATTAGCAAGCTGTTTTCAAGTATCCACAGAACTCAGCAGCTTGAATGAGATACTACAGTAATCCCTCGGTTTACATGGCAACATATTCAGTCAGTCATATTCTACATTGTGATTTTTCCCCCTCCGCTGTCTCTCCTTTCTTTTTTTACTCTACTTTTGTTCGTGAAAACCGTTACAGTCTTGTGAGGATGCTTCATAGACTTATTTCTGAGGCAAGGGCATCCAAACGTTTGTTCTGTCATCCAAATTCAGATCATCATCTTGTCTTACCCTTCTTTCTGAGGAACACAATAACAGTATCCATAAAGGATTTAAAGAAACTAATTACGGTATGTAAATGAACTATTCAGGATTGTTTGATTATTAATGCCCACATAAGGGAGTATCCTATCAAAATATATTTTGACTCATCTTTTTCTCTCAAAGGTAAGCCAGTAAACACTTGAATACACGATAGAAACTGACGGCATTTACTTTCTTGCAACATTTTCTTTTTGGTACGTTACAGTTCTTAAAAGACTAAATCACTGTAGCTGAAAGACTTTGTTGGACAGGAGTGCAAAGCCCAGGAGTGTATGAACATCAGAGATTTTTTATTAGTGGAGGTCAACCAATTAATCATTTGGGATGATTGATTTGTGCCAGAATAATGTTTTATGGAACTTGGCTCAGATCAAAGCTGAGAAGCTACCGGCTGGAGAGAATTTTCCCCTTATTATAAACCGTGTCTCAACTAAAATCATAAATATTGATGGAAATTACCAGCATTATTTTATAATGTTTTTTTGTTTGCTATTAAGTTCCACAAATGTATTATATTAGTATCTTTTACTTTTAATTTGATGTTTAGTGATCCAGATTGATTACTTTCACATTTACGTTCATTTTAGCAGTTGATACATTTTTAATATAGTCCAGTACTGAGGATATATGACAGTGTTGAAAAAATCTGTGATAGTGGCGTTCTCTTCCACGAGCCGATTGCTGTTAAATCCACCATTCAAAATTTACCAGAGGTTGACCTTCATTCATGTCACAACGAAAGGATGGCCCAATCCCAATCCTGAAATGAACCGTCACAAACATCTGCAGTATAATCCTCTCCTCCACCAGGCTTCTAATTGGCAACCCTGTCAGTGTTGGTTTAATCTCAGTTTACACCAATTACAAGAACTCACACACGACCCATTTACAAACCCTTAAGTAACCACAAGATCCATTTTGTTGCACCTCATCACTTCATTCTTGTGCGTCCTTATTAGAGATTTTGAAGTAACACAAATACCATTTCCTTTACTGCTATCAGTATTACTTCAAGGGGTGTTTGTTACAAGCAGCACTTGTAATATATATATATATGTATATATTACCATCTTTGTTTAAATTAAGAACTGCTATACAGCTAGAATTGCTCATTTACTGGGAAAATAAACACCCAACATCTTCTCAAATACTAATTAATGCATTGTGTTCCATTTATTCTGTACAAAACAGCAACAGAACAAGCCATGATTTTAAATAAACTTGTCTTGGCAGGCTAGAGGACGCTAATGCACTCTAGTCTGACAGGCAGCATTACAGAACACAGCAATTGTCCAGGTGTGTGAAGATCAGAAAGCTTCGGTTTGGAAACACTGAATGTTTTGTGATGTGAATAAATTAATTCCAGTGGAATTAGCATGATCAGAGAACCCACTTGAATACTTTTGCCTTAATGCCATATGAGATGAATACAAATGAGGTTGGGGTGTTTTTTTAAGCAAAACAAATCCCCGCTCAGTTCTCCAAACATAAAACTACAGGGTTGTGTACTTATAGTCCAAAATAACTCCATGTTGTGAATGGTCTGCAATAGCTGTTGTTTTCCTCTTGGGGTTGACTAATTAATACACAACGTGATGCAAGACACATGCAATACATACCAGTTAAAATAACAGGATTGATCATTTGTGAATGTTATCTCAATTTAACATTCATTTTATTGATATTACCCATCAATAAATCCTCATGGTATACGATTTCAAAGGGTAAATTCTGCAGCGCTGACTGCTTACAAGTTTTTTTTTTTTCTTGTGTCATAAAAATAATCATTTGGGACAGTCAGAGAATTGTGTTCGAGACACAAAAGATGCACAAGCTTTTTTTCTTTTTTCTTTTTTTTTTTTTATCTCCAAGGACTAATAACAGCCTCAAAACAGTTTGTAAGATAATGAATTGTTTTTGATCGTGTTAATCACATCACTCCTTCTTCATGAGCCTGGATGAAATGACGAATGATGCCTTTCATTTCATTATGAAACATTTACGTCAACCTGAACCTGCGCATCATTAGTAAACAATGTTGCAATGCCGTTCGGCGGATGCAGAATGGTTGAATTTCGGATTGACAAAGACATATGGCTTCACTAAAATCGAAAATAAAAATCTCATTCATCTACATTAAGGCTGCCGTTTGTCCTCTCGCCATTACAAACACCGTTATGCGTTCATATTTGCATGTAAATATTGTATTATGATGAATATGAATCTAAAAAAACCTCATTGTAAACACTCGGATATTCAATTTCTTTAGCCTGAGAAAGAAAAAACAACGCTATGTTAGACTCAGTCAGATGTGTTTACTGTACTCAGCAACCTCTTTCATTTGGATAGGTTCACTGCTTGGACCAAGTCAGCAGTGAGTTCAAGGACAAAGGAGGTTATTAAGTAAATAATCTACTCTCAGCAATTGTTGCCTTTCCCTGGCTCAGTCTCTGCCAGAGGCCCCTTTGTGTGATATGGGTTGTTTTCAAGTAACAGGCGGCGAAAATGGACATCTCATTATTTTTAATGGATGTTTGAGATGGGCTCCATTTCAGGGGTGTGCTGTCATTTAGATTCCTGCATGGTCAGAGAGCGGGATAAAAAGGAAAAATGGATGAGGAACAGAGGCAACACATTTCTCCATTGTGTACTGGAGGTGTGCACTAACTGTTGTTGCAGCCAGGAGATTGTCTAAATGTGAGTTTCCTTTGATCAGTCACGCCGACAGAGAACAAGGGAGAGGAGGAATAAAGAGATGGAAAACTCCAATTCTTTCAGTGAAGCGTAACCATGTTTGCGTCTAACTGTAACTCAGGTGGCCACATCACACGTAATTGTGATCATTTTTCAATCCGTATTAGTCCGCTGGCTCGCGAGCTCATCCTTAAAGCCCCCACCCCCCCACAAACATAGTGATTAGGTCCACATATCTTCTCTAACCCCGGAGCTCCTAGCAAGCCTGAACAAAATGACATTTTTCATCTAGATGACTTTTAATTAAGTCTCCTTGCTGTTGCTTCTTTCTTGCTTGTTTAATAAGGATTCCCAACAGCATCTGTTGCCCACCCCCCCTTGTGTCCCTGAAAACACCCTCTCTGCCAGTCCGCCCACACACTGGGAGAGACACAAGAACACGGAAACCAGCATGAGTATTTCAATAAGGCAAAAGACAATCAGCGGGTGGTTGTCATATCATTGATTAAGATTGGTGAGGTTATAACGCAGAACCAATATGCACAGATGCTCCCGAATGACAGGCCAGACTGAAACAAACTGGACTTCTAATTTATAAAATGAGATATGTAAAAAGAAAATTCAGAAATTAATGCCTGCTTTAATGTCAGTCTTCAATATGATATCTGTTTTGTTTTAGATATGTTGCATGCAAGCTATTTTAGTAACGTACCAGAGACAGAGGCAGCTGTTCTGTCAAGTGTAGTATAGCGTAGCCTAAAACACTTTCAAGGCAAACTAATATTTGATTAGGGAAAATGTTATTATTTTTACACTGAAACCTGATAATCTCTATTCAAGATGATTGATCTACTGAGTATCATTTGTGGTATGCCGTATACTGTGATTTGGATGCAGTAATATCTCTCATTGACTAGTAATAGTTATAATTCACCCATTACTAAGTACTTGCAGTACTTATTTTATTTGAGCCCATTAAATGGCACATTATATTGTAAGTATTTAGTAATTGGTACTTCACGACATTTAATAATAGCGAAGAGTAAGATTGTTCTCTGGTAATTCTCAATTGTCTAGCCTACGACAATAGTCCTGAAATTAGTTACAAAGAACAATTCGCCAGAGATTCTTTTGATGAGACGACTCCTCAATAGGTCTTTGGCAATTGTAAAGTATTACCCACATCAGAATGTGTAATAAACACACCAAGCAGCAACCATTTTAGTGCATTTATCTCCCCATTACTGGATTATACTGGAGGTTAGACATTTGTTACCATTGAGAATTGCTAATTTACAAATTGCCCCTCGACGTGGTAATTACTTGTTCTGTTAACATAAGTTCATTTCCAGATGTGAGTCTGGCAACGACTCTGTGGGTTCACAACATAGCAAAACATTTTTTTTTACAAAACCAACATAAACCAAAAACTACATTCAATATTTTTTGAAAAAACTACATGAGAACAATATTTTAATGAAGTATTCTGATAACAGTAATTTCACTAATACAGTAATGTGTCTGACAAAGATCCTTGTGATCGAGTTAACTTGTTTGAAGACATAATATTGTATTTTCAATGATCAGTGAATTGCCCAGTGAGATTACATTTATTTTAACGCTATAGTACCGTTTTCTATTACATTTATAGCAGTAAATTATCACCTTCTGTTGTATTTATGTTCTACATAACCCCTTCTCCCATTTTGAACTTGGGTTTGTAGTGTTCTGTGTAGTAATCACCCGGCGTGCAGGACAAAACTATGATGTGCTTTACTTCCTTAATACATGGCTTTTCTGCTTGGAATTTCCAATGTGATAGAATGAAAGTTGGAGTCGATAGGTGTTTAATTACTCGATGAAAGGGCATTGTCTCTCATAATTGTGTTCTTCCTATGCAATAAGATTAGACAAAAAAATCCAATTGGAGATGGTTCGTGGGTTCAGCGCTTTATCATCGCTCATTTGTCCATGCATAAAATGGGCTGCTTGATATTCACTTTGTTCGCCATTTATTTATGGATTGGATCTAAATGAATGACTTTTGATTTTTCTCAACACCGTTCTCTCTGTCATTCTTGCATGCAGAACAATGAGCAGTCAGGATGTCAGGAATCAAAATGTGATTAAAATTAGGTCACTTTTTCCACCAGGTCAGGTAGAGTAAGGGTTAACAGAACAAAGTGCATGTGTCTCTGCCTATATGCTGCATGTGAAGCAGCAAAATAAGAGCTTGATCTTTTTAAAACATGCACGTCCTGTCTTTCCGTTTCCTTGTCATTATCTGAAAGTGAGAATGCTCTTTTTTGTGTGTGTGTCTTCCTCCCATGTGGAGTTACCATTAGCAGCAGGACAGGAAGGTGAGATGAGATGATAAACTCCGACTTTAAATCAAATCAGTTTAAGGGAAATTCCACAGAGACCTCAAAATTTTTTCCGTTTTCACCTGCTGCACCAAGCGATAACCCACAAATCGCCCACACAAAGTTTATTTCTATTAGTATGGCAGATGAAGGCATCAGTATTTTCTCCGAAGTAGAACTCAACATCCATACACCGCTCTAAAACGGTCCAGAGGTAATCTGATAGTCCTTTGCTTCTTAGTACTCTCATTGGTTGCCTGCTTTCTTTGACTCATCGCTCAGTCATTTATGGAACAGAAGAAGCTGAAGGCTAAGTAGCATTCCTTTTCCTGTAGATGAACTACTGACTGATGTGGTATAGCTCTACTTCAAACCACGCTTAATGTTAAAGCCACCATACCCATGCATATCCATTAGTCTGGATTTTCTGTAGGGCACACATATTCATTAAAATCAATTGTGCATTGACAAAAAAAGTCCCACCTGCAGTGTAATAATTTAAAATTCCTGAATGTCTTCACCAATACTTAATAATAATAAAAAAAAACTCCTTGGCAGAGGAAATGATTAATTATGAAATTACGTCAGAATATTAAATATTAGTTTGCTGGTTTGCTAAAACTAGAAAAGTTCCCTTACTGATTAAACGTCATGTTTTGAAAATGTGTATTTTAGTTCATCCACAACCTGCAAACTTTGAGCATTAGAGTTCTTTTCCACTCTGAATGGGATTCCAAACTCTTTAGTTTAGAAACAGGAGCAGTTTCAATACATCAGCCCTGAAAAAGCAAACAAACATTTGCACGTCTATGTGAAAAGCAAAAAAAAAGCACCTACAAAAACAGATTACAAGAAAGAACTCAAGAAAAACACATTGTTTCTCCTTATTTGTATTATCAACATGCCGATAATGTCCTGCCTCCCATTAAAAACCAAAGCAACAGAAAAATGCCTCCTTGGGATAGACTCATTTTGAAATAATATTACATATCTTTAGCAGTGGGATAACGCTATTTATCAGCAGAACAAACCAGTCATTTTTGAGTTTTTGTCACGTTTTTGTCGTTAAAGTTTGATAATTGCTGTTAAACTAATAGAAAAAAAAGAGATGGGGAGTCTAAGAAAGGGTGAAAGCAAACATAGAACTAAAGGGTGGGAGCAGCCAGAAGGCAGCATGAAATAAATAAGGATGATAAAGGACCGGGGCCCGGGCAAAGTTTATCGCCAGGGCTTGTACCATAGCTCTGTTCTTCCATTTTGAAGGTCCCTTTAGGAGGTTAGGGTCAGGCGGTAACCCAAATCAATGCAGCGAGAAGGGACTCAGAGGGTCCATGTTAATACTTGCTCCATGGTAATACCGCCAGCCGAATCCCTGTTGGGTAATGCCATCCATCATGCCTGCTGCTGCCACCAGCGCAGATAGACAGATGCCTGAGAAATGCTCTTGCGTCGCCGTATTGAGTCCCAGAGCTGATTTTAATAAATGTGATAATAGGGAGGGAGGAAGTCCCTGCACAGTCTTCTTCCCTTCAGACAAAGAGATAAATGCCAAGTCTTGCAGGTCTAGTGGGAACGAAAGATGTTAATACATACATTACTTTTTATTTGCCCCAGCCTCAGCGTGCTGATACATCACAGAAGCTATTGATTGGCCCCTGTCCTGACAAGGGCTTATAAAGGAGACATTTCATCAACATAAGGCAAGCCAACTCATTTTCCAACCGTGAGGCCTTTTGTCTGGTCAGTGTTGGTTTGCTTCAAGTTTAATTTAGCTTCATGAATAGATTTTCTACGGGGCAAAATCTGAAATTATGTTCCATCGCAAGTGAAGAATAAATTCTTTGTTAGATCCTAAGGGTGGAAAAAGTAGACTCTGGCCTCACTCATCTGAGACACGTTAAGCAAGTCCCATCTCTCTTACATTCTTTCGACTTTTTCTAATTCACTACAAAGGCAGGCACAGTCTTTTTGAGTTAAGAATTAGTCCCAGTGCAGACCCCTAATCGGAACTCAGATATAAGTTCCCAGTGTTCAAATCGGTTGTGTAATGTTGACCTGTGAAGATGGATTGCAGGACAAGCAGCAGAGCAGGCTTCAGAACCAGAGGTTGTGGACTTGGTGAGCCGGGCAAGACGGGACACCTGGGAGGCTTTCAGGAGGTGAGACACTGACAAATGGTTGTTTAACCAAATTTCAAGCAAAACAACTATCGCTAAAATCCTGTAGACAGAAGAGTTGTCAGGTGAACATACGAGCTGATGAAGAGTGGAGTGAAGAGTTTGCTTAAACACTGCAGCACCTTTTCGTGCTGATTAGACTATCAGGTTTAGGCATGAAGGAAGATCAGCAGGAGGGGGGACCTCAAGCCTGTTCTACAAAGCAAGCTTGTTAAGCAGGTTTATTTCTGATAAGCTGTCTTATTTAATTATATACTCCTGCGAGGGACATGATGGAAAAGAGACTTCACTTCTGACTTCAATAATTACATTTTTATTTCCTATTTATGGTCTATTTTGACATAAATAGGACAGAACTTAGTTCATAGTGGAAAAACTAAATATTATTTCTGGAATTGTTTCATCCAATTCATAATTCATATTAACCATGTCACCTAACTAGCTAGTTTATTAACCTAATAATGCAAATTGGGATATTAGATAATTTGCAAGTTTAACCACTTTTTTTTATTCCACTTTATATAAGACCATGATCTGGCTATAATTATACTTAAAGACACTATCTACTCCATAAGAAGTGCTTTAATAATTTATTTTCTTATCAGCAGTGTCCTTCACCAGCTACACGGAAGAACATTTAAAGAGGTGTTCCTCTTACTGCTCAGCACAGAATTGTTTTTAAAACTTTACAGTGTTTCCCTCCCTTTTATTCGATTTACTATGCTCAATGTAACATTGTGTTGGAAGGCATTATTGTGAAAAGATAAATGCAGTGTGGGCTATCTGAGGAGGCCAGCAGGACGAGTGAGGGACTGAGGCAATAAAAGAAAACATTCCTTCTCGTTAGTTCGTTAAATTACTTACCAGTTGACTTGCTGTATCTCCCAACTGCACTGCCAATCGCTTAGTTGTCCTTCGGCAGTTCTTAAGGCCACCGAAGGCTTCCCTTCTTGTTTTTCTGTTTTTCATTCTTCCTTGCTCATATTCACACTCAGATGGGTACCCATATATTTATTTCTTTATTTTGACAATTGCTGCATTTTGTTTTCCCCAATTCACAGCTAGGAGTTGGAAGATGTCGTTACGTTTTAGAATGTTTGCTTCTATCACATAGAATTATGTGATTGTTTTTCCACACAAAACAACTCTTTGGCTTCTGGTTGTGCGTCGACCGGCAGCTTTCACACCAGAATAAACTAAACTTCAGCCTCGCGCTGCGGGAACACGACAGCACCCAGCGTTATCAGCTGACACCATGTTTTGAGTAAGTGCGTGCTAAAACTGACCCTCTCCTTAAAGGATAGGATGTCTGAGGAGTATAGCTCCTTTAGTTTAACATGCAAACAGCAAAGATGTGACGAGAGGACAAGAAAAGGTTAGCAGTGAGTTGTAAACATAGTCAGTTAGCAACTGAGGACTGATATCTGGATATCATCTTGCGCCAGCAGTTGTTTCGACAGATCGCCGGACTTGGCAGAGAGGGACAGAGGTCTCTCTCTTTGCTCCCGAAATGTGGATTTACTGAGGACCGACTGCCTCAAGACTAATAAAAAAAACCTGATCACTGGAAGACCCTCTCAGTTCTTGTCGGTCATCATCATTGACTGATTGCCAACACACTGCAAATCAAATTACAGACAAATCACTGGTGGATTTCAGTAAATCGCCAAAATAGTCAATCATCCTTGTGTTATTTCCAAATATCCTTCACATGCGTTCACTGAGGACTCTTGGGCTCCTCTCCTGTAGGCATGTGACATTGCATCTATTTTGTGTATTGAAGTAGGAAGCCAATACCATTCGGTATCGTTTAGCAACAAGTCTGTGGTTATTAAAGAAGTTTTTTAATGTTGGTAATGGGCTGAAGGGGCTGAAGGGGCCAAATGCCAAAGATAATCCAATGCTAATTAAATTCACCACTACTAGCAGTAGAAGAAAACAAATGTAAGAGTGACTGAGCGAGAGGGGAAAAAGTGGAAGTAGAGAGAGAGAGAGCGAGACGTCAATTGTTGATTTTTCTGTCCTTCCACTAACAAGATCAATACACATCAGAGAGACAGCAGTTATCCATTAGACACACAGACGTGTGTATGCACACATATGGATAAAGAAACCTATGTGATTAGAGGGGGGCCATGAAATCAGCTGACACCAAAGTTTATCTGTCACCCGAGGCGAGATGGGAAAATGCTAGATTCACCTGCAGCGCATCTTCCTTCCTTGGTATAAATGTCTGTCCACCACAACACCTGTTCAATAATGATATATTTAAATAGGATTTAGAATATTTACTTTATGTTAATTTTACTGAGGCAAACAACCACAGTACCCTCTGGTGTAGATTTAATATTCATCTGCCATGCGTTGAATAGTCCTCAAAGCAAAATAAATTCCGTCTTCCACAGTTAGTCCTGTTCTTGTTTTGCACATTAAATCAGCATTCAAGAGGCAATTTGTCTATGTGTGATGGAGAATTGTGATTTGTGCTCACTGATGCAGATAATTTGATTTATTTACTTTGAGAATTATCTTTCAATTTTATGGCTCAACTCATATTGGTGTTTTCACTTATCAAACACGGCTATAACTCCTGGGAGGAGTGTGTGTGAGCGTACACTCAGTCTGCTACAAACCATTCCTCTCACTCCAATATCAGTTTTCCTGTGAGGAAAAAAAAGAGTTTGAGATTGATCTCTATTGTCAGTAATACGAAGGAAGGCTTGATCAGGATCAATCACCAGTGACCATCAATGAACCTGCTGCTGTAATGCATCCTATACTAACTGTGAAAGAAACTGTAGTGAGGAGTGATTTTAAAGATGGGTCACAGGTGCGTCCCTGACACCAAACATGAAGTTGTTAGGTGTTTGAATGATGCTAGCCCTTTTACGTTATATTTTTAGTGTGTAACATTTCGGGTTTTTATACACCAACTAATATGAAGCCGTGAAATCAGTTTTTTATTTATTAGTTTAATCTTTTTCAACATTTCAACTCTTTTAGACATGCCTGGGTCACTGAAAACAACCCATGTTGCAATAAAAGTAAGGGTGCAACGTACTTGGTCTGTGAGGCTAGTGGGTATATTGGTACTTTCTTCTTCTTTGCTGTATACTGTATACACAGTCGACATGCCTGAATTGCAGCTTCACTACCCTCAAACATTTCCATAGTACTATTTAGTTTTTTCCCTCTTTCCCGTATCTGTGAGTTCTCCCACCAGATCCATCTTTGACAGAGTATAAATGGGCCTTTGCACCATGTGTGAGAGACTAAGCTGTTCTTGAAGATGTTGTCAGCCATACTGATATGAACATGGTTCACCTTGTCTGCTACTCTTATCTCATTCTGTAAACACAAATCAGTCACCGTGCTTGTCTGAAGAGCTGATAATGGAAAGGCTTCTGCCTCCTGGCCAAAAAGCTGCTTTATATTTCTATTGCATGTCTTTGTTTCCAAAAGTTGCTCATTGTCTCACTATAATATATATTTCTTTCTTTCTTTCAATCTCACTGTTATGTTTTCTATCTTGCTCTACTTTTGTGTATCTCTGTGGATATTTTTTTTACTCATTTTGTGTCTTTTTCTAACTGTAGAACTTACCAGAAAGCTATTTTGGCTCTTAATCCTAATACATAACATATGTGTAAATCTATTATGTTGATATGATGAATATTTTTTAATGACATGTGACCAAACAGAGAGGGGAGAGGGAGAATATACTGTTGTTGTCATGGTTACAGAAATTTCTGGAGATGCCTTTTTGTAAACCTGTCAGAATTGGAACTCCTTGTTTCCAGTCATTCATTCGTAAAGTAGATAAGCTGTGTCAAGCATAAAGGGCACACCATTATCCATATTTGTAATTTCACCATTGACACAAATTCTAAGAGTCCTATTTGTACTTGAAAAAAGAAGTTTGTGTCAATACTGCATGTAAGACATTTTTAAAGCCATTGTGAAGAATGTGTAATTACTTCAAGACGGCAATCAAGAGAGACTAAAACTCTCCCAATGTCACCTTGATAAGAGCCTTGCCTATATAGGCATGTGCTGCACTGATGTTGAAATTGTATTTCACAATCTCGAAAAAAAAAAGATGAGCTTTGTTTTTTTATGCAAATTGTTTTTCACCACATTGCCAAGGAATCAATTAATCATTCCTTTTTAGTTCCCTTGTTTTTGTGATGCTTTTTTCTTGTGCTTTTTCAGTATTCCTCGAGGGACGAGAGCAAAGTACATGCGATGAAGACTCCATGCACACACATAACCAGAAAAATATAAGATACGATAAGTGGCTTAGCTGTAACCACTTTGCTGACACGCAGTCTCGTAACTTCTCGCTCAAATCCTCCGCTTTAACTTCAGGGCTTGATGCGTCAAATCAAATTGCAGCATTAACTGGCAAAGGATTGATAATGAAAGCCCTTGGGTGATGCAAAATTAGGGTTGAAACATTTGTTGCAATTAGTGTGTGCAAAGTGTATTTTCCAATTGGTAGTCAGTATTAATTTTGTAATTCAGTGCAGTTTCACTTGAAATGCAAAGGCTGTAAGTGTTCTCCATCTTGACCTGCTTTTGACTGCACCAGACCAGCGAATCGATCGTGGTTAGTTTGCGCATATTAGAGCATCAAATAAAACATTGGGCTAATTTAATAAATATATATATATATAAAAGCTCTACAAAGACTTTAAAATATACCTTTCATGTATACAAAACTTAATGCTCAAATAGTAAGTACATATTAATCCTAATTCATGTTAATGATCACTCACTCCTGGAGGAGTACACATCATCTGTCCTGGGCTTCATCAGCAAATGCATTGAGGATGTGACCACCACCAGAACAGTCACTATTCACCCCAACCAGAAACCATGGCTGAACGGTGAAGTTCGCTCTCTCCTGAAAGCCCGGGACTCAGCATTCAGGTCTGGTGATGCTCCAGCACTCAGAGCGGCGAGGAGAAGCTTGATATCGGGGGTAAAGAGGGCCAAAGCCTCCTATGCTCGGAGAATAGAGGGTCATTTTGCTTCCAACGACCCCCGGAGCATGTGGAAGGGCATCAGTACCATCACGGACTACAAAAAGAGAGTCATGGAGTGCCCCAGGGACCCGTCTCTTCCGGATGCCCTTAACACCTTCTACGCACGCTTTGAGGCCTCCAACACGTCACCCTGCACAAAGCTCACGCTTCCACCAGGTGAGCTGCCCCTCAGTCTGGCTGCTGAGGATGTGATGAGGTCCCTGCGGAAGATCAACCCCCACAAGGCTGCAGGCCCAGACAACATCCCGGGCCGGGTTCTGAGGGACTGTGCCGATCAGCTCTTCGAGGTGTTGACCGACATCTTCAACACCTCATTGTCCCAGGGCTCAGTGCCGACGTGTCTGAAGACAGCCACCATCATCCCTGTCCCCAAGACCTCCACCGTTTCATGCCTGAACGACTATCGGCCGGTTGCTCTGACTCCGATAGTCATGAAGTGCTTTGAGCGGCTGGTGATGGGGCACATTAAGGACAGCGTCGATGACAGCGTGGACCCCCATCAGTACGCGTACCGGAGGAACCGCTCCACCGACGATGCGATCGCTTCAGTGGTTCACGAGGCCCTGAGTCACCTGGAGACCAGAGATGCTTATGCCAGGCTGCTGTTTCTGGACTTCAGCTCGGCATTTAACACCATCATCCCGCAGACTCTGGTCAACAAACTGGTGACACTGGGGCTGAGCCCATCGATGTGCAACTGGGTTCTGGACTTCCTGACGAACAGGCCGCAGACTGTGAGAATCCGCAACATCTCCTCCGCCCCCATCATCCTCAACACCGGCTCCCCTCAAGGATGCGTTCTGAGCCCTCTGCTGTTCACCCTGCTGACGTATGACTGCAAAGCCAAGTACCCGAGCAGTCATATCGTCAAGTTCGCAGACGACACAGCAGTGGTGGGACGCATCCTCAACAACGACGAGTCGGAGTACATGCAGGAGGTGGAACATCTGGTGCGGTGGTGCAGAGATAATAACCTCTGCATCAATGTGAAGAAAACAAAGGAGATGATTGTGGATTACAGGAAAGGAGGCTACACCCCCCCTCCCCTCCACATCGGAGGAGCGGCTGTCGAGGTGGTCCAGAGCATCAGGTACCTGGGCGTGCACATCGCTAGCGACCTGACATGGAGGACTAACTCAGCCGCCTTAGTGAAGAAGGCCCACCAGTGCCTCTACTTTCTGAGGAGGCTGAGGCGAGCAGGTATGGGCTCCCCTGTCCTTGCGTCCTTCTACAGGTGTGCGGTGGAGAGTGTCCTCTCATCCTGCATCACGGTGTGGTACGGCAGCTGCTCTGCTGCAGACAGGAAGGCCCTGCAGCGGGTGGTTAAATCGGCCCAAAGGACTTCGGAGAGCAGCCTACCCACCGTGAGTGACATTTACAGCAGGAGGTGCAGGAAAAAGGCAACCTGCATCATGAAGGACCCCACCCACCCTGCACACGGACTATTTTCCCCCCTCCCATCTGGGAGGAGGCTGCGCAGCATCAGGGCCAGAACCACCAGGTTCAAAAACAGTTTCTTCCCTGATGCTGTGAGGGTTGTGAACAGAGGATAACTCGGAGGCCAAATGCACTGCTTCCGTGTTGGACCCAAACGGGGATCGTGCAATCACTGTCACTTTGTGCAATCACTGTCACTTTGCCACTTGTCACTTTTTAATTTTGTGTATATATTTACTTTTAGTTGAATGAATGTGTGTTGTGCGCCTCGAGCTGGGACCTGAGTGCTGTTTTTCGTTTGTGCATGAGAGTGTATGAATGACATTAAAGATTTCTTGATTCTTGATTCTTGATTCTTGATTATCCTTTGCTAATATAATCTGTCAATTTGACTTTATGCTCAAACAACCATTCCCTAATGTCCTTCTGTACAGTATCCTCCTCACGATAAATGACTTCACTACTAATCCCTGCTACTATTGCTCAATAGTTTGCAGGGAGCATACCCATACATCTCCAAACTCCTGAGGCAAGATGGTGCCGGTGTGTGTGTGCGGCATGCAATAGATCTATTGCTCTTACTTTGGATGGCATTTCTAAGCCCTTGTACTCTGAAGATCAAGTCTCTGCTGGTGTATGAGCACCAATCTCTCTTGGATATCAATCAACAGTTAAAGAAATAGTGACTGACCAAGGCTGCTGAAAAGGATGGGTTATGATGGACTATGTATGCCATCCACAAACAGAAGATTAAAAAAAGGGAGCTTGTTGCAGATAGACTAAAATGACAACTACCAGACATTGTAATGATTTCAATGGAACAGTAAGCCACCCTTTAAAAGCAATATAAATTTACTTTGTGGGTGTTCTAGGGTGTCAATGATGACAAATGATTGATGTTTTAAACATTAAGAGTCATTGGAGTTTTATTAGGCTCAGTAAAAGCACCGTGTTTTTAAATGCAGGAAGATGACTGATGTGTGTCAAATATGCCCCCCGAGCTCAGCATAATAAATTTGATAGTTAAGTAAACTATCACTTTGCTTTGAAGCATTTGATTTTTAAGAGATGCATCATTTGGCAGAACTGCTGTTGACTTTTTAAGAAATGCTGGTCCTATTATTTCAGCAACATGTGTATTAAACCTAGTAGCAGTGTGATGACAAATAGTGTCTGAAAAGAAAATAACACTGGATTTATTTTATGGTAAAATAAAATAAGTGCGCCTCTCGCTCCCCATAAAGTTATGGGTGCAGTTTTCAGGAATATTTTTTTTATTCTGTGTAAAATTAATCTCCAATCTTATGTTAGGTCAGGCTCAGTCCCAAAATCACTATTAACACTATGGGAATATATATATTTTTAAAGGAGAAATCTGATAGCAAGTTCTGTACTCTACACAGTAAAATCAGCATACTCGGTTCAACACTGTCACATTTGATTTCAACACTCTTAAAGTGTCTATAAGCCCCCCCCCCCCCCCCCCCCCCCCCAAAGAAAGAAATGTGTTCATGTGTTGGTGCCAATATAAATTACAACAAACTGTACAACCATTAAATAATAAATAACCAGGGTTTGGTTTTTGGTTAGTTTACGGTATTTTGATAATTTGTGTTCCTGTTATTTACTTTCATACATTCTGTTCTTGCTCTCTCTGCAGTGGGTCGAGGAAATAGCATAAGACCAGGGCACCGGCAAAGACGCAGCAATTCGCCGGCGATTAATGGAGTGAAAGCCCAGAGTCCGTCAACTTACTCTAATAGTTATCAGGAGGAAAATCACAGGCATCCGACCACAAAGAGACAAAATGAGCACAACAGTGGAGCCAAATTGTTACTCTGGGGAGCTCCGACGCGGGCGTTGTGCTACCCGGTCTGGTGGGGAGCGTTTAAGTCTTTAAGAGCTGCCCCAGTGGAGGTTCATCCTGCTAGTTTGTGTACATTTTATAAGTACAAATAATAAGACAACATCACTATGTACACTGAGCATTTACGTATTTTATAGGTGTGCAGATTGTTGATAAATGTATTTTTATTCATAGAGATTATGTTTAATTCATGTCATAATTTACGGCAGACTATCACACGTAGACAGATGCTGTGCTGTCGGCATTAACACTGAGATCTACAACCTCGAGATAATTTTTATTGCCTGATTTGCATATCAGCGATCCTGTTAAAAACCTTTTATGAGAATAAGACAAAATAGAAGATGAGAAAATGAGGTGTTATCGACCTTGAAATATATTAATGACAAACTGAGGGGAGCAGGAAGATGTCACGAGATATTTCATACGGTAGTTGTGTACCTGCATTTACTTGGATGGGCTATTAAGGGGACTATTTATGGTGCATGTGCAGTGCACCTGTATTTACTGAGCAAGGCTGTTTCGCTCTTTATTAGGCCTCATTGTGGCTCCTTTCTGCTTCAGAATGTTTTGCTAATGATGTTGAGCAGCTGAAGATCTACCTTTTCTGTGTACTGCATGGTGTTCAGCACAAGTTAATATTACAATTACACGGAGAATAAAAGCTGTGTGCATCCCCACTGCCAAAACAAATCAACAGGCAATGCAGTTCTAAATAGGGAATATACTTGGTGCATAGGTACTGGACGGATAAATAAAAATGCAGTCAGTCTGTTACAAAAGGAGAACATTTGACACGTTACTCCAGTCTGCACCACAGTGGTGGACCAACTTATAGATACTACAGTTCATTCGGTCCTAGGATGGCTAAATAACATAAATTCCATTCTAAGAAAAAAGTCAAAATGTTCCAGCAACCTGCTGGATGCATGTGGACAGCTATGAGGGGTGCAGAAGAATCCAGTAATGATGGCTGAGTGCAAGGTTTTGAACTTGTCTGCATGCATTTGTGAAGGTATTGCTAAACCGAGTGGATCAGTTAAACATTGACGGCAAAGAACAGCAGGTGTTGCAACATTCTTAATGGGGCGATGAGTAAGGCACAATAATAGTTGATGGATGAAGGAGAGAATAAAGAGGCCCTTTAGGCCTGGTTGAATATATTGCTATTGTAATTACCACTAATATCGGCCAATGGCCCATTCAACATTTGTCACAGGTTCAGGGCGTTACTTAACCTTGCAAAGCTGAAGCTGAATGAGAGTGAAAATGATAATTGAGTGGCCATTACAGATAAGGATCTCGTGTTAATAGGTGCTAAATGATCATCTGGGAGGGAATAAATGGCCATGAATGGCTGAGTGGGAGATGGAGAACGGTGGATATTAGTATCATTATTATTGGTATAGTATGGTTGCTACTGGCATTTCTAGAATTCAGTTTGAGGGAGCTGTTAGGAGGAAATGCTTGGCACTCTCAGAGCTATAAAGCAGCTAACTCATTAGTATGTGGCATTATAATGCTCAAACTGTAGGTTTTGTTTGTTTTGAAGCCATACGTAGGCTGAGGAAGAGTCAACTCACCTTTCTTCTGTCTGCCATTCTAAAAACTTGGGTTTTCTACCTATTAAAATTCATATTGGTCCATCAAGTGCTCACCTTGTCATCCTTTGTCATCTCTTTTTTTCGCTATGAAAATGGCACATTAATTCGTAGAGATGCCACTCTGTCATGTAGCGGCATGAACAAATGTTGGGTATTGCTTCTGTTAGGTTTCCTGGTGAAGGTCCAGCACAGGCTAAAAACACTTACTTCTTAGGTGCATAAATAGCAGCAAGCATCTGCCCTTTTATGCAGCAACACAAAACTGAGAACGGGGAAAAAATAGATCTTTTTAAGGCACAACAGAAAGTTCCATTTGATCCCGATGGTCGTGTTTCCAATTCTTAATCTGTTGTGATGCATCCAAACACAATACAGCGTGGTGCAAACAGTGAAACTGATCACCAGAGACAGCATCTCTGTGAAGTCTTCATCTACGCGTGTCGCCGTCAGGAATCATAGATTTCAGAATAATTGAGGGCAATAACAGAATTCCTACTGATCTCTGTTGAGAAGTGAGACACAAGTAACAAACCAAGACAAGAAAGGTTTGAAAAGTCATTTAAATTGCTCATAATAAAGTGTGGAGAGTTTCAGATGAAAACTGATTGGACTCGTTTTAGCTGACAGCCAGTGTGAAGACCTGGCAGAACAATGCATTCTAAGGTTTCGCATATTGTGTCATATTTCTGTGTTGCAGAAAAATAAACACAGCCATGCGGCGCTGAACAATACACTGTTTTCGTTTTTCTTTTGCAAACACAATTTCTACTGGAGTTGTGCTTCTGCCACTCTCCTGGACGAGCCTTAACATCTCCTTCATGTGTGACCAACCAAGAAATAATAATCATTATCAACAGTAATGTACTTTTCACGGGAGACATATTGCACGCTGCCTCCACTACACTCTTGAGGATTTTTCCCAGCTGGCATTTATTCCCCGCATGGTTGCTTGTTTTGGAACTCTTCCATAAAGAGACAGAAGAACAGTTGTACCGGTGACAACACCTCTATCCATCAGGGGACCAACGAAATCACCATGTTGTATGCATTTCCTGTTCACTTTAAATACCTTGAACAGATTTCCATACATATATTCAGTGTAATATTTCAGCATATTTGTTGAAATGAATTGTGCACTGTCACGTTTTGGCAACTTTTTCTTTGTGATATCAACTCATCTGTAATAATAATAATAAAAGCTTATAGTTCATGTTGCTGAGCAAAAATGATGATTAAAACTACAAGAACCAAACATATCAAGCATGGAGAACTGCCAGCGGACCGCTTGGAACTGGGCTAAGTATTCACGTCTCTGTTAATCGTGTGTTTTAATTGGCAGGTAAAATTGCTGATCAATTGAAATAGGATTTTACAGGTGGCTGAAACATGGAGGAATTGTTAAGGTTGAATCCTCTTACAGATTTGTGGAAAACGGTCTACTGAGGTGCTGTGATGGCCCAAGGCATTGATGCACACCATGGAGCCGTGGTAACAATGCATGTGGTTTGATTCCAGATGTGGAGCTATGGTGCGTGTCACACCTCGATCGCCCCCTTTATTTCCTCCTTCCTGCCATCCGCTGTCAAACAAAAGCACAAAAGCTCTGGCTGATGACAGGAATTCCCTTTGGATTGTCCAAGCCTGGTTCCTCCCTCTCCAGCTTTAATAGATCGGCTGATACAATGTGGTTCTCACAGTAGGTTGTCAGTGGGGAGCTGAAAGACCCCCCCCCCCTTTCATTCGCTATAAGGTTGTGGACCTCTCAAGGCTATCGGCGATGCCTGTTAACTTGTTGCAACCGTAGTTGCACCGGAAATAAAAGTAATCTTTCATTTCCAACAGAATTCATTTTTTCTCCAGTTTGTGGGATAGATGGTATCCGTTAAATCTGAGGACCCAGTCAAAGCCCTCTGATGCCCCCCCCCACCCCTGCCCCCCCATACCCATATGGTTACTCAAGATTGATGGATGTCGAGGCAAATTTTAGCCGGCTTCTTTTAACTGACAAAGGTTTCACATTGATTTGAGGAAGAATACACATCATTTTATCCTCTGCAGAAAAAAAAGTATTCCAAAGCACATTATTTAAGCTTCATAGCTTAAAAAAAAAAATGATAAAGAAGTACATTATTATTGCAACAAATAGTTTGACAGCTAGTAAAAAATAGTAAAAATAAATAAATAAATAAAATGCTAATTCACTGTTATTAAGCCCTTTCCTGTCTGCGTTTTCTGCAGCTCACTTGTTTTGAATAATTCAAGATCAGCCTTCAGTTATTTTATGCAATACATTTTTGCTAATTCTCTTAAACACCGTGTACGGGGAAAACCCTGCGGATCTTAGCAACCATTTCATATTAAAATAAGTATTGCACGCCCACACAGTTGAAAAGTAAAAGGAGAAATACATCTTAATGAACAAGTGGAGCCTGCAATGATAGTGTGATATGGCCAAGAGACAATAAACAGTAAACAGAGCATTCATTTTTATCACCTTGATTTACGGTGTTGCCTATATCTAGCAGATAAAGAGCAGATCAGCATTTATGCTCCATTTAGCCCAGTTTAGACTCCACTTAGATGCCTGAGAGAAATATCTGGCTCGTCAGCCCTAAAGGCTCCAGCTAGTTGCTGCTAATGGGCATATTGTTCACAGCAGAGAAGCGGCTGACACTGAGAAGAGCCGTGAGAGTGAACCCAAAATAAAATAAAGTTGTGGACTGTAAAGCTCAATCAATGTTAATAATTATGCTCAGAAGAGCTGAAGAGAAGCCAATGAACATGGTGCATGGTGCATGCTTCAAGGTTTACGCATGGCCATTTCAACCCTTCTTAATATAAAACTATTGATTAGTGTAACTGACACCTAGAAATCCAACGCTAATGACGGATTGCAAGGTTTAGCTGTTACCAGCAGAAAGCCAGTACGGTGATTCGCTAGGTGTATGGTGTATCTGATGATGAGCCGACCAATCTTGAATGGAGTTCAAATTCTAAATCGGTTATATCTCTAATTGCTTGAACAAATAATACAACATTTTGGGAAATAGGGAGCCGATGAGAAGATGCAGTTATGTCTGTTAGTACATGGCTCTGTCAAAGGACCAGAAGGTACAATTCTTAAACAAGAAGAGACTTAAATGCAGCTTCTCCTGTAATGGAATGGCACAAGAGCATTATGGGAATTTTCAGTAACGCCTTTATTAAATTAGTGCAAAAGACAGACATAACTCATTCAAAATGTCATCTTTTTTTAGGGTGGTCTTCCACACAAACCCATACACTTTACGTTCTTTTGATAATTGCAAGAGAGAAAAAAAAGCAGAACTATCCACCAAGACCACATCCTTTGTTTCATCTTCTTGTGACAGATTGAGAGGGCGAAGTTGACTGGAGACAAACTCGAACCTAAACATATGGCAGTCAAAGCAAGACTCCTGATTCTGCAAAATTACAGATAAAAAACCCCAAAAAAACGATGTTACAATAAAATAGTCAAAACATTAATAGCATTAGAAATAGATCCTAAATTCACAAAAACATTTCCTCTTTTTTTTTTACTCACAGAATGGGTGACAAAATAACTTGCAATCAAAGTACATAAGTTAATCAGTATATTTATACAATGGTAAAAAATAAAATATTTATATAATAGTATTTTTTTAAAGGTTTACACCATTGCTATAAAGATATACTGCTTTCCACTCCATGACAACTAACGCAATAAAACAGAAGCAAATCGAAGAGAGGACTCGTGACTTTCTGAATCTGAAGGCTTATGGCTACCACCTCGTCCTAAAGACCAACGGCCACTGCGGAAAAGAAACAGCCTTTATTGTCTTAACTCAGACGGAAATAAGACCAAACACAGTCTGTGACGAGAAAAAAAGGAACACGTCAAAAAGTCAATGCTCTTCCCTGCACAGGAGGATAAGTAGCGCAGCCTTCGCAACATTCCCTAGCCCATCGAGAGACAGAGAGAGGTTGATAAGACAGAAACAGAGACGGGAGGTGGAGGCATAGGGATAGGTGGATGTCTACACATGGAGATGGATGAAAGAAGAAAGAAAGCGGATGAGGGGGGAAAGAAAACAGAGGTAGCTATGAGAGGTAAAAGAATGCTGGGTATAGAGCAAGAGGTTTGAGAGGAACTGAGGCGAGGCACAATATGAAATTGATTTACAGCATTTGTTTAATTATAATATCAATATACACGTCATCTCAAGCCGTCCTACAGATGTGGCATGTTGCCATGAACACCAGTTGTATATCTGCCAGCGTAACGGTGCGATGGCCTAATGGAATAAAATAAAAACTGTAAAAAAATTAATGGAATAATCAATGGTGGAGAAAGCGCAGCGAGGAGAAGACAAATAGAGGGGGGACAAAAATATCAGAGTCAAGGGAAAAGGAGGAGAGGAGACGCATGAGGATTGGAAGTAGGGAAGGACAGGTGCCAAAGAAAAAGCCACGATGATGAGAAGGAAACACCGGTGGGAAGAGGGATGAGTGAGAAACATCAGAGATGTTATTCAGCAGTTGTTCCAGTGTTTTTCTTATTGATTTATTGTGGGCGAGAAGATTCCCTCTTGCTCCTAGATCTTCCTTTACGTCGTCTTCTTCTCTTCTTAGCCTGGTTTTTCCTGGTGGAGATAAGTCGATGCTCTTCAGTGTTGCAAAAAGGACTACAGGATGCTTCAGCAGAATCTACAGGCCTGGCGGCAGGAGAGGGGCGAAAAATGGGGAAGGAAAGATAAAAGAGAGGAGGTGCTGTAAAGGGTAGGTCATTGCTGCAACTAGATCAATAGCAATCAGTTATAAAGGACAAGGGAAGGTACTGAATCACCGAGGTTCAGTTAGAAGAGAACCGAAGAGTTCATAATTGTTCACTCTTCATACACCTTTGAGAAGGAGCAATTAGGTAATTGGCTATAATGTGAAAACCCATCCTGGAACTGTGTTCAAAGTGCACCTGAGAGTTTGGGAAATATGACAGTACCAAGCTTTCAATTTATCCTGCCATCGAGAGACCTTTTCTGGACCGCTTACAGTAAAGATTAATCAGCTGCTGACGTTCAACTTGCAAAATATAGAATTGAATGAATTCAATTTATGGTACAAAGGACAACTTTGAGGTGAAAAATATGACAGCGCTTTTGACAAATTATTCTGGACTGGACTGAGGTAAGAATATGTTTGAATTCACACAACAAAGCCTTCATCAGAGCCACTGAACCCTTTGTCTTCCCTGCTCGTGCAAACATACAATACAGTGCACATATTCACATAAACATACAAGACAAATTGAGATGTGAGCGTTTATTGATCGTTTTTCTACCAGCATTTTCTCCCAGTCTGCTCCTTATTTCTGGCATGTTTGGAAATGGCCGGTGTCATTCAGCGGAGCAGAAACAGAAGCGCTCCTCACTCCTGCTGACCATTTGCTCATTCCTCTCTTCCGTCTCCTGTTTCCAAATCTGTGTTCTGACATAAATGGATACTGCAGGGCTTGTTGGGCTTCTACAAAATCTTTTAAGCCTTTTTTAAGGACAAAATAAGATTTGAGTGATGAAAACAAAATTGTTAAAAATTTTAATAGTTGCACCGGCTGTTGCACTTCCTTCAAAATGTTCTCTGCGAGTTCAGCATTAGGGTCGCATAAGAGCACCCTCACCATGTTTGCTGCATAGTCCTGAGGTGCATTCTGGGAAAGATATTCATGCCGTTTAGATCATTTCCACCTTCGGCGAATGCTACAACAAAAAAAAGGTTACATTAAGTATAACTGCTTTTTCTAAAAATAAAATAATATGTAACTTTTCATTATTTATTTAATAACTAAAAGAAATCCCCCCCCCCCCCATTTTCTACCACCCTCACTACTGATATATGTTAGCATCAGCTGGCATATTTGACTTCGTGAGCCAATCCCAGGTGACTTTGAGCATGAGGCGACGTTTGAAGGCACCACAGACAAGCCGCCATATCGCAGGGCGACCCAAAGAAAGATAAACAACCAATCACACTCCCAATTCATGCCTTTCGGCAAATTAGTCGCCAGTCCACCTATATTGCATGCAGATACGGGTGATATAGGTGGATTCCAACCACGGCCTTTAATGATCTGTACCAACATGTGCCCATGTTTCAAAGAATACTAGTAAAATTAAGCTACCAATTTAAACCTAGCTATTTGTATGAAAGCAAGTAATGGATTTATGAATAAGACCCCGTGCTGCTTCTTTATTGCGGTATTTACGATATGAGATCTAAGCCAACGGCAAGCTCAAATCAAAGTCTGTTCAATATTTCATCGGCCCTGTCTCGCCGCCACACACTCCAGCCCCGGAGGACAGAGGAAGAGTGCTGGACTGCATTATAACCACCAAAGTATTCCAAGAAAATCTCATATTAGATTTAAAATAGCAGAGCAGACAGACGACTGTGCATAAATCATTAGATCGGCTTTAGTTTTCATTCAGATTTAATGTTAAACGCTCACACAGTCACTACACGCCATATCCTCCAGTGACTCCCGACATCGTAATAAGACCCACGGCCACCAAAAGAAAATAGCATTGAATACATCGTGTTCACCAATAAAACTTCCATTTGGGGGTAAATTCAATCGGCACAATCATTTTGGCACATTTGTAAGGAACATCAAGCATGCTGATCCGTACGGGCATGTTTCCAAGCGCCTTGGGGTTTAGAAAGGGACACTTTCATGCTGCTTCGAACGTGGACAGCTATAAACGTCTGCTTATTATTTGTTGCATGCCACGTTGGGCTTCTTTATGCAACGCTCAGCATGGCTCCTGCGCCGTTTTATGAACGGTGCACCTTAAGTATTATGCTTTACTTAACAGGATTACCAAGCCTTGCTTTTTAACGCTAATCTAGCAAAATGCATGCAGCAAAATGTGGTGTAAAACAACCTAATTTGGATGTGGCAATTTGTCATAGCGAGTTATTGTTTTTAAAGGGTTTACCGTTGCATTGCATCCTCTACGTTTCCTTTGTGAGCACGTGAGAGGGTCACACAGCCGCTGTCGCTGCTGGTGGTTGCAGCGCTGGCGTGCTTTGTTTAGTAAGTTGCTAGTCAGCATCAGTCAGACGAACTCAAGCACTTCGGCTGTTGACACGACAATGTGTCTTTCTCTTTGCTATCTTCGTCTTTTTCTATTTATCCACATCTCTCTTCTTTCAAGGAGACTGGGGAGCAATTTTGAAGACTTAAAATTGTTTTTCTCAGATATTCTAAAATTAATTGTGGGGCACATTTAAAATTCTGATGTCTGAATAGAATAGATGGTATGGTGGGGAGAAATTTCATTCATTCTCCAACCGCTTTGCCTGTTATCGGGTCACGGGCCAAGCTGGAGCCTGTCTCAGCAGTCAATGGACGAGAGGGGGGGGGGTACACCCTGGACAAGCCGCCAGTTCATGGCAGTACAACGCAGAGACAGATAATCAGCCACACACACTCACACCTTCGGGCAATTTAGCATCACCAATTCACCTAAGCTGCATGTTTTTGGTGGAGAATCTGGAGAGAACCCACGCAGACACGGGGAGAACATGCAAACTCCTGACAGAGTCGGATTCGAACCAGCGACCTCCTTGCTGTGAGGCAACAGCGCTTACTACTGCTAACCAGTACTTTTGAACTTTTGTACTAATGCACATCAACTTTTGTTACTATCACTTGTTACTGCGGGTACCATAAATTTAAATAGGGTTGAATTCTCAAGCGAGTGAAATGAAAAAAATGAGCAGAACTTGAGTCTTAAAAAACTTTTTAATAGACCAGTGAGGGCTCAACCACAAAGCTGGTGAGATTACATATTCATGTCGAACTAAAACCGAACTGACGATGGTTCTAGACCGATAACATTAAAATTTGACACCATCATCATATAAGTTTGTCTACACATCCCCTGTGAAATAGGTTTTCCTGTCTGATGCTACAGGAGCTGCTAAAAATCAGAATGCACCGTATAACGAGGCCATTTGTTTGGTATCGTCCACGTTCCTGTTGGCAACAAATAGCCCATGCATTTTTATCGATTTTTATTTCACTGGTTATTTTATGCTGAAAGCTCCCTGTTAGTGTTTAACAGATGTACCAGCAAATATACAAACAAATCATTCATAATGCATGAATAAAACATGAGTACAGTCTGCAGCAACAACTTCACATTCATAAACTATTTATGATGCCTTAAGTATCACTTGCTACCAATCAACAAATAATTTATATATCTTCAGAGCAAATGTGGAAACTTTTAGGGTTTACAAAAAAGCTAAAATGGGCAGTTTACATATCAACACGAGGTAATAATATAAAGTTTATGCAGAAGCAGAAGAATTATCCTTCCATGAATTAGACTGATGCCATAATTCATTGTTAATAATAGATTAGGTAATTTGATTGTAGGCTTTTGTCTTGTCTTTTTGAATACCTTTCAGATTTTGCTTGATCTGGAGGCAGAAACAACATTTGCACCACACACACACTGCTCTAACACGAGCTCTCAAGCAGCAAGAACTCCATATTTACACAAGCATAAATAAGCCCGTAAACATCCTGTCTCTATGCTGGGAGGGGATTAGGGCAGAACTGGAGACGGAAGGGGAAAAGTGGTTGTCAGGATGAAGCAAGGGATCAGAGATGAGAAATAGTATTGACTAAAACTCCAAAATGGATTGAGGTAAATTAGTGACAGACAAGCTGGGAGTAGTTTGCTGTGTTTAATGGTAAATGCATTGTTTTTACCCCAGCTTCTCTCTCTCACATTTACTCCTTGAATTACATTTTTACTCAGACTGCCAAAATTACTGAGAAATGCAGACGGAAGCGGTTCTTTTCAATCGACTACAACTGCAGAAAAGCCTGTAATCCTCCATGAAAAAGATTTTAGTGGCAGTTTGAGCTTGTACACCTTAATAAATTGAGCAGGGTGAATTGGTGCAGTACGGGATGAAATTGTGTGTGTGTGTGTGTGTGTGTACGTAAGCGGTAGGTAGAAAAAAAATGGTATGAGCATCTGCTCACTTGGAGATGCTAATTTTATCTCTTATTTTAAATCCCTAATAAGACAGACACACGGGGCAAACACACATTAATCTCCAAACTCCAGTGGTGTCAAGAACACTCATACAGAAAATGGAAAACACACTATGTACACACTGTCCACCATTGAGGACTTATTTCCATCAGCCAGATACTTTAGAATGTAATTTTAAACTGCATTGGGCTGCTGCGGATAGATAATGCATGTACTTGTACTGCAATGAGCACGTCAGTACACATGTGCGTTGATAGGGGGCAGTGTTTGGTCATATGTGCTGATTCACCAGCTGTGAGCAGCATTTCCAGCTAAAGTGGCACCTTTCGGCCTGATATCGCCTCTGATATTAGAATCATTGCTATGAGTAGCTTTCCTTTCTGTATGCATCTGCAGCGTAGGAGAGCACAAATAACCTGCACTTATTTCACCCAATTAGGAATCCTTACCTCAGGCAAACAATGGATGTTTTCACATCTGCAAGCATTCTCTTCCACAGGACTACGGGATAATACCGTCATTGTTCTTGACTGTATTGTAAAAATCTATATGTGTGTGTGTGTGTGTGTACGGGATGTGTTCGAGAGTCTATGACACGTTGATCACAAAAGAAATGCTTACAATGGAGGGCGTGTAAATAGGCCCTTGCAAAGCCATGGGATTTAGATGGCAATCCAGCCACAGCAACAGAAGTCTCCTAAGAATTAGAAGATATGCTGGCGAACACAGACATTCTCTCGGCTTCTCTCTCCATCCTGCAAATACATTATTTAAGGATCTCAAAAGCAAACAATCCCCCAGGAGTGTTATATGACAAGAACAGAAAGCCAGTGAGGACATGGCGCTGCTTTTGGCAGCGTTGCGATGCTGAGATCTGCCAAAGATGTTGGATAAAGACAGCGTGGAGGTTTCGGGTGCTGTGATCTGTCGGAGGCAGGTCAAAGAAGAAGCACTGTTCTAAGCAGGCTTCCCTGCCCACAAATCATTTCCATGCTTTTTGTCTCCAGTAAAAATGGGCTACTAATACTAATCTACAGGTGCATTTGACCTCCTACTGTACCTGAAGGGGGCCGTCCCTGATTGCATGCAATTGACAAAAATCAAGGAACTTGAGAGGGGAAGCATAAATGAGGTCAAAAGCTGCAACCCCTGCTGTGAGTTACACAATATTGAAAGTCAGATTTGTTTTTTCAGTGTTTAAAAGTATTTAAGACCAGCTTGCAGTTACATTTAATACAACTATTAAATGTTAATTGAAGTACTTGTGATATAGGTTTTACCTTGCCATGAAAAATCCCTCAATAGTGCTCTTTGTGTCTGAAATAAAAGGGATTATACTGAAATAAAGGAACAATTAAGCAAGGAGCAGAGAAATAGAGAACTCTACTGCCTTCTGACCACAGATACCCCTGTAGCCCGGTGGGCAAAAACAGAACAAAGCAGAAGGGTTTAATCTCCACACCTTTATTCCCATCTCCTTTCCCTCCGGCTCCCTCTTTCTTCCTCCCTTCATCTCTCCCCTGCAGGGTCAGAGTTCAGTTTTGCGATAAAGGAATTGAAACGGGATGCATTCTGTCACACTGACTGACTAACTATACACTGCAGTGATCAGCTCCTGCTATCTGTTCCTCACACAGCCGTCCGTGTGGATGCTGTGCTTCTGCACTGACGGCACCTGTGTTGCTGAGTTTTAATACCTTCTCAGATTCACAATCTCATCATCCTTCCTCCCTCGCTCTCTCTCTCTCTGCTTTCCAGCCTCCAGCTAAAGCGTAACACTGCTCACTGTTTCTTCTATCCTGACTATGCAAACATCATCTTGGTTCAAATAAATGGGCAGAAAAAAACAGGCCCAGACCACCCAAGAAACCTGTCATGTGAAGCAGCTCCTTGGCTAATGAATGCCACTGCCTGTCACAGCGCTATTTACAGTGGAGCAATGAATGCTGCTCATTCAGAGCAAAAGGGCATCTGCAGAGGAGACTCTCTTAATGTCATCAAGACATGTCAACCAATTAAAACGCTTTGTGCTGCAGACACAAAAGCTTCTGTGACAGCATCGATAGATGATAAAATATTTCCAGAAATGATTTTGAAAACCGCAGATTGACTGCTGGGATTGGCTCCAGCTTGACCCGCGACCCGATGAAGGAAAAGCGGTTGGATAATGAATGAATGAATTGAGAAAACCGAGCCGTTCCTGCTCTGAGAGTTGGTTGTTCATTCGCGAATGCCGACACAGCATTAACTTACACTCATGATTACCGCGTTACACTGAATGTGTGATCATTGTGTCTTGTGGATCAAGCTTTTCAAAGAGAAGTTTCAGGGAACTACCAGACTGCGTCACAAGACTTTAAGGTAATGAGTCTTGTTGGGTGTAACTTCAGACACAAGGGCTTTGCATGCATAGTACAGCCATCTGATATGAATGAATAAAGAGATAAGGGATATGCAGCAATCGATAGATTGATCCGTGGCCTTAAGAGGATCGATAGATTGCAAGGATTCATGTAGAGAGAAAACTAGATGACAAGATGCAGAGATTCAACCTATAAACAAAGGGATTGCGGAGGGATGCAGCTGATGGCTAAATAGAGAGCATTCAAAATAGCAGGTGCTACAGGCGAGGGAAAACAGTGGCAGAGATGGATGAGGGATCATGAGTGACAGGAAGCAAGGGAGAACATTCCACCAGGAGTGATGGACAGGACATGTGATACAAGGAAAAAAGATGTTGAGACCAATAGAACAAAACAGAAAGGAATCTTCAGTTAAATATTTCACAGTCCAACTAATTCAGTGGAAGAAAGGGAATAAAAACCTTTATTATTTTTCCCGTCCACCATTGTGATTTATTTTGGTATTTTTCCTTCCCATACCGAGTCCTTCTATTCTCCTCTTAGCCCACTCTCACCATCCATTTGTGGATCCCTGCCGCCAGCATGCAACCTGCCCGATTATGGAGTTGCAAATGATTTTCTTCCCACCATTGTAGCCATTGAATATCTTCCATTACATTTGTGGAGTGAATGGAAGAGGATGAATTATTCATGCTATCACAAAAATCTTAAATGACATATTCAGAATAAATGAAAAAAAAAAAACCCTTGCCTAACTTCCCTAGAATTGCTCGGGGCATATGCCATTTATATGACATGCTTTGGCAAAATTAATGTAGTCTCATACAAGCATTTTCTCAGCAATGGACAGCAATGGACATCAAGAAATAAAACATCGTCCTAAATTCTCATTATTTGTGTGCTGCAGTCTTGTCTGTACTTACAGAGTAGGGCGAGCAGGAGTGTGGCGAGCAGGATGAATAGGCTGACACGGTGGGAGTGGGCGGAGCTGCAGTGCATCTTGTTCTTCTTACAGACGCACACTTGAACTTTGACCTCTGTGCTGCTCGACAACGGGGGTTCCCCTGAGTCGGTGATGAGCAACGGGAGCTGGTAGTTGGCTTTCTTCAGACTGTGTAAAAGCATGATCTGGGAGTGTGTGGCTGTGGGTGGGGCGGGCGGGGGGGGGGGGGGGGGGGGGGGGAAGACACACAGAAGAGGTCTAATAAAATGGATGTCTGCATTCACAGTTGCTTAATTTACAAAGCAGGAACTAAATATGGGTATTATAATGCAAAACTTATATGCTTCAAATAAGCGTTTGGCCATTCTTGACAAGTGGAGCGACAAAAATTGGCACCACTTAAGTTGCATAAGCTGAGTTACATTTCGTTGCATCACACTGAAGAGTGTCTTCAGCGACACCAAGGAAAGTGCTGCAGACACTCCACGCTGAAATGTGCCATAATATGCAACGCTACACATTGCTGTGAATTTCATGCAAGTTGACTTTTGCTTTTGTATTGAACTAGAACACAAATTGTCCAACGAGGCAACAGGAGGGATCAGCAGAAAACATTTCAAAGCAGATGGCCTTCTTTTAAAAATGCGACCCCCCCCCCACCTCCCTGGCCTCATCAGCAGAGTTGATTCGCTAGAGTGGAGTTTGATTTCCCCTTGAACCTTTATCCAATGAGGGACAAATCAGCTGAGGGCTGTTGTCCCTCGGGACAAGCAGACACAATCTTCTATAGATAGTTAATTTTACGTGACCAGAACTTCTGTTGAAGCAATTATTGTTCCAGAAACATACCAATTCCAACAGAGTGGCAACACCATACATTTTTCTTTTATATTCTATTCCATTTAATATTTCTATTTGATGCCTTTATCCTTTCTCAGATTATTATTCACTATGTGCCCTTTCATGGTTATATTGGTTCTCTTCTACACTTTTTCCCACACAATACTGATGATGATGATGATGATTATAAAGTATTCCATAAAGTATTGCTGTATTCTTTCACCTTTTCCAAGTCCTTTTCTTCTCCAGCTCCTTGTTTTTTTTTTTTTTTAACTCATCCTGACCGCAGTGGAGGAGGAGGGTGGAAGGAGGTTGCGGAAAGAAAAGGCGGAAAAGAAATGCGGGAGATTGACCAATTTAAAACAAAAAGGAGTGAGAGAAGGGAAAAGGGCAAAATTTATAAAACCAAATAAAACAATATACACTCTCCACCTTTCCTTAAACTAGCAGGCTTCCCACTATTAGGTCTGGGGGGGGGGTGGGGCTGTTCTGGATGGGTGATGGGTCCCTAGGGTGTGAGCTCCATCAGCCAGCTCCCTCCCAAGGGCTTGTGGGCAATAGAGTTAAACGCCTGCACATTGCAGCATCAGACAAATACGAGCAAAATCCGGTAGCAGCAGGGATATTTATTAGGAAACATAGAAAACACAGAGAGAGAGGTGAAAAACAGAACCACTGGCGCCCCCCTGCCTGAAATCTCAACTTCGATCCCCCCCCCCCCCTCCCCTCCCATACATTGTCGCCTCCTTTTCCTGTCCTTGTTCCCATCGCTCCCCCGGTTTCATTTTAATTTGGGATGTCTTCTGTTACTCCCCTACACCTGCACACTGTCTCCTTACTACAGACAAACACAAAACACATGCAATACGGCTGGATGTTTCTTCTTTAAGTATACTTTAAGTATTTAACTATGTTTACTACAAGAGTTACAGCATATTACTCTGCTCACACCACGTTGCTCTGCACACAGGTTTATCGTTAACAGTTCTGCCCTTTGTAAATTACACGTGAAAGCTTTCTGACTTGATGTTTTTGTTGAAGATCACCACCACTATCATAAAAATGCTGCTATTTCTTTTCTCTTGGTTTTTACACTGTATATTTGGCAAATTTGGTATGCAGGATTTTAGATAGAAGGTGGCTTAAGTTCACATTTAACTCATGACAAGTGACCTTAACAAAATGAATCGGTTCTTTAATCTTTCATGCTGTACATGTGTTAAAACCTGACTAAAGATGATAAAAGACAGTCTTGATCTGATTTGATGGAGCCAAGGTCGAGATGTCTACTGAACAAAATCAAGAGGAAGCTTTTAAAGTTCAGGAACAGTTGAACAAAGAACAAAAGTTAGTCTTATAGTGAGATAAACAGTCAAGGTATAACGTCCAGGCCTCCTACTCTAGCTCGCTCGCTCGCTTGCTCACTCGCACACACACACACACACACACACACACATACTGCCACTTCGTCCAGCTGCTAGCAGGCTTTCTTTGCTGGTCGTATCTGTCTCCTCCAGCGGGGATGATTGAGGAGTGTCTGTACCTCCCCTCCCACTGTCAGTCACAGTTAATACCTCTGGGCAGGTTTGAGCTCTATGCTGTCACTCAAACACACACAGCGACGGCGCTGCCAGTCATGATGCAAGCCCAAATCAATGTCTTCGTTGTCTACCATCCACCTCCCCTCCTTAACGGACATCAGTTTACACTTTACGGTGAGGAGTCGACGCATGCCATCACTGTATCTGCCAATAAAGCCTCTGTGTTCATCATTGAACATCACGTCGTAGCTCTTTCCATTTGTTCTTACTTTGTACGCGTCTCATAATTACCCTCTTTCGTGCTTTTCTACATTTCCCAATGTGCTTCTTGGTGACCCTTGTGCAAATGCACTTTAAATCTTTGGCAAAAGGGAAAATAGTGATGAAAAGGTAACCAGCGTTTCTACTATATTGGTTTCCACTTGGTGAAGACATGGACACTTTGCCATCTTGTATCAAAGACATTCGAATAGTTGAAATAATCTTGTGATTGAAATATTTAAATGCTATTATTATGTCATGCTCAGGTGGTAATTTGATACTCACAGTTGACCCTGGTAACTTTCCATGTTTTATCTAGTCCCGGCTGTTTGGCCAGCTCTATCTTGAAAGGTGCAGCGTTGGGTGTGAGGTCCTTGTCCCGTCCCCCAACTATGGCCACATTCATATCGTGCGCGTCTTCACACACTCGTGCTACTGATGGCACCACATAAGGGGCATTGTCATTGTAGTCCTCCAGGTTAATGGCCAATGTGCCAGTGCCTGTGGCTGGTGGGCTTCCTGTAAAAACACAAAATAGGCCTTTATCAGGAGAGAGAAAAGACGACAGCTGTGTGTCACGCTATAATACAGTATGCAGTCTTGTCCTGTACATTACAGTGGGAGGATGTGTATTGAAACGAGTGCTGTCAGCAGTAAAAAAGAAAGAGAAAAGTGTAGCCATTATTCTCAAATTAATCTTTGTCACTCTGCAGTTAAAATTCTGTTAGATGTAAAAGCAACAAAAGACCAGATCCTGGTCTTTTAATGACAGCAAACGCAAAACAAAATAAACATGCCATTTAAAGAGGAAAACATGATTCATAGAAACTTGCGTTTAGAAAAGGTGCACTCTGATGTGGCAGAGAGCCAGTTTCTATGTCTGTATGAAATTACACCATATTAAAAGATGTTGGGCTAAAAAAGGAGTGTGGCTGTTCTGTGTTGCTGCTATTACTGCTCCCTGTTTCACTGTGATTAGAGCGTTTTATTAAAGGGAACCACAACAGCTCCAGAGGTCAAGTCCACCATTGATATCTAAAGACAGGATTTGTAATTGAAAAATATGGGTCCTCCTCACACACTCAATACTTCCCCTCCACACACACACACACACACACACACACCACTATATTTCATTCTTATTGCATGCGGATGCTATTACATTTAGCATTTAACACAGTCTAACATTTAAAAAAGAGCAACAAAAACAAATCAATGCGTGATATTAGGTTTTAGCTGCTGTAGCTAGCCTTCTAATTAGCTAGTTAAGTTAAATGCAATGCATGCGTCAGTTGAAAATGCAGTTTTTGCCAGACTTGTTTTGAAATGAGAATCTTAAATGTCATCTTATTTGCTCCCCGTGTTGCATTATTCTACGTTTTATATACATACCATTAACTGCAGCTCTCATCAGACCTATCTAGAAATGTGTGTTTTTTGTTTTTGGAAAGCCACCGCCCATCCAAATCATTATTCATCCATTCATTCAGTCCTAAACTAGTGGAGGGTTCCAAAGCTTAAGAGGACAGTTGTGTTGATGGATGCACAGCTGCAAAGCTGTGATTGGCCAATTGCTTTTAAGAAGGTGTGAACATAGTTCTTGGAATTTGTAAGATGATGATACTATATTTTATTTAGCGGCCATTTACACTTTGTTCTGGTGTAACCATGAACAAGAACTGGTCCCACTCAAGATGTTACCTACACCTGAGATTAATTTATCATCCTCATGCTGACACAAAGTCTTCAACGGGAGCCACGCAAAGTGCTGCCCAGGCTGCGACATCCCTCTGGCGATGTAGCATCATTCCAAGTGCTAAATATTTGCAGTTTGTGTAAATGCATGAATGTGCCGTGTCAAGCGTGGTGCAAGCCTTAGAGGCATGTGTAGGTGCTGATTCTCTGTAATGGCACTAATCCAACTTAGCACATCTATAGAAACACCTACACACACAAACACACACTTCCTCTCTGCGTTCCCACCATCCCACACGCTGGGTCAGGTGCAAAGCTGAAATACTCTCCTCCAAAAACAAAACAGAATAATAATGGATAGCAGTGGCAGATTCCTCCATCGTCATCTAGAACTAAAACATAATCTGCAGATTAACCACATCTATAACTGACTTATCAGAAAATCACCAGGAAGTGTTTTCTTCACCGAGCTCCAAATCTCAGCTGCAGAGACAACAGCGGCTTCCGATTATGAGAGACAAGGAGAATTCAAAAAGCATTTCTAGTGTGTCATAATCGCGAAAGAACTATCTCTACACTTTGATTTTGAGTGAAACTAAAAAAAGCAAACAACCAGTACGTGTGCCTGTCACAGTCTCAGCAGCAACAGTATCGTTGAATTACTTCAGCAAATGCAGAAAGACAATATGCCAAAGAGCAAATCAAAGATAGTAACTCTTCAGGCAAGACCTAAAATAATCTATTATCACTCCTGAGAGGATTACCCATCAGTGAAAAATGCAAATTTCAACCCATTTCCAGTGACGGAGGCCATCTCTGGGCTTGGCTGCCTCTATAAGAGGCAGTTTGTCTTCCTAAATGAACACCCTCCACAACTACAGTAATCTTTCCCTTCCTGTGCTCCTCTCCTCTCCTCTCCAACGCCTCCTCATCCCCCCTTACATCATGCCGGTGTCATCGCCAGCATCAATGAAGCTTGTCTCCTGTCCTCTGCTTCACACCACATTTAAAGCACAGAAAGTTTTTAGTTATTTATTTAAAAAGGATCCCCATTAGTTGATACCGTGGCATCAGCTAGTCTTCCTGGGGTCCGGGATTACATGCATCATAACATGAAAGCACTATACCGTACATATACACAATACATATACACATTACACATACACACTATATATCCACACTACAGATACACACTACACATATACGCAGAACATCATATCAGTCTACCTCAACAAACATTACATTCATGCATTCGTCATTAAAACCACCTCCCGAAAGGGCATCCAGAAAACAGGACAAACATTTAATTGGTCATTACAGGACCATCGATCAGCTGTAAGTAATGTCTTCTTAAATTGTATTTGAATGAGGTTTTGTTGCTGGAGTGACGGATGTGCAGAGGGCAGCTATTTCACTGAGTGATAGCATGATAAATAACTGTCTTTTTTAGGGCATTTGATTTTGGGTGAGGTAACGTGAGTCGGTCATCACCTGCTGTTCTAGTGAACTGACTGTGGACGTTGCTGCATTTGACGACTTGACTCCGCAAGAACTCGGGTTTATGCTGTTGCTGAAGGATGTAACTGTGTTTTTTAAAGGAGAGAGACAAGATGTCGATCTCTGCTGCTCGTCGTTGCTACTGCAACGTAAAGAACGTAATGTGTAGACAATATTTAAGAAGGAAGGGACATGCAGGCATTTGCTGTGACGGAAAAATATGATGCCAGTTCTTTGGACAAAGAAGCGTCTTTGTGCTCGCACATGACAGATTCTAAAACGTGTTATATACACAAAAGCACTATTTGCCACTTGGCTTTCATCCGGTGTGGAGATCAATGATTATTTGCAATTCAAAATAAACAAAAAATAAATAAATGCTGCTAGAAATATTTCTACTTCTACAGTCGTCAAACTGATCACCTTCACCCATACGACCCCACGTCGGTTCTGACTGTGAATAAAGGAAAATAAATGCTTTGAATTTACATACTGGATGCAAAAGCCGACTGAACGGCTTCGAGACAGATTTTTAACGATATTTATATTTACAGTATGTCTTTCGTGGGTGAAATGTTTGTATTACATTTCTGGGATAAAGAGCGTCTGTGGGAAAAGGTCAGGGTATTTATGACGGTGCGACCTGGAGGGTTAGTTAGATAAGCAGGAGGCAGGTCGCTGACCCTAAAGAAAAGTCCAGAAGGTGTTCATTCATGATAAACTCACCAAGGAAATGAGTTGGTGGAATATCTGGGAGTCGTAAAATATAAATATGTTACTTGGACGGGCCTGAAAGGATATAAAAGCTGAAGAGATCTTGCTGTTGTCAGAAAACACTCTGTGAGTCTTCTCTCCATGCTGTATGTCTGATCTGAGATCCGAGTCATCACACCGAGGCTGGAATTCTTTAGAGAATTAGCAGCTCTCGACATCGAAGCAGGAAGAATTTCCCTGACACTTTCTTCGGGTTATTTACAGAAGAGACCGCCGTTCACGTACAGTTTATTACCAAGATTATTAGATTTCATCTGCTCCTTAATGATTCTCTAAAAGAGTCACTCATGACAAACAGTCACACCTTGAAGAACTTACATTATGAGTAAGTTAAGAATGACAATTTCAAGTGTTTATGTGTAAACAGTCCCAAACAATTTCCATTAAATTAAACTACGGTATGTAAAAATATATATATTAGGATTGTACAGTATATCAGGCTGTGGGCAATGTGTAATAGTATAAAAATGGGTAAAAACCTAAACTTTTCAGGCAAATTCTCACAGGCAGGCTTTTTGTGTCTTTATACCATCCAACTATTGGAGACAATGTTTATCAGATGAAAGCAGCAATGATGCAAGGTGAAGAAATTCTGCGAGGCAACCTTTATTTCCTCCAGCTTCTTCTTTGGGGCTTTGCCTGCTACCCTATCTCCAACCACGCAACCTCTCTCCAACTACCTCTACCTGCCCCTGGCTGGCAGGCAGATAACCTGTAATTCTCCCAACGGCCCGGAGATGAGAGGAGCAGGCTGACTGACTGACTCCTGGGCTTGTCGGGTCTAATTCACAGCCATAGGCCGCAAACTGAGCTTTTTCTTCCTATCGCTACATCTAGCAAACACTCCTTTGCTTCCAACACTTTGGCTTTAGGCTAATGTTCTGCCTCTGTCTGGCTGTCACTTTCTGTTGCTATTGATTTATTTTCTCTTTGTGTTGGTTGCCTTTTTGTCTACCCTCTTGGAGAAGAAGAAGGAAAGAAAAGATTCAGACTAGCAGCATTTTGAAATGTGCATCTCCTGTGTGGTAACAATAAAACAAATGTCAGATGATCAGTCTTGGTTATTCCCTTTAGGGTAAAATCCAAGTAAAACATTTTTTTGGAGAGGTGATGGAAGGGCAAAGAAAAAATTGACATTCTCCATTTTCGTTTTCGGCAAAATCATAATTTGATCTGTTTTTCAAAGTGAAATCTGAAAACGGGGTTTTCAAATTTTAAAATGCAATATTTTTTCCTAACATCAGTCTTGCTCAGATCCAGATGAAATTGTGAGAGGGTAAGATACAGGTCCACACCCTACACGACTGTCAAATTCCATAAACATTGGTCATTAATCAACTAAGATATTGAGGAACAAATTTTGAAGCTCCATTGATTGCAATGTTAACTGAAATTTTAAAGTGATCCAGAATCCAGGATCTCCTCCGGATCATCACCAAAATGCAATAATCTGTTCCTGGTAAGATCCCCAATCTTTCCTGAAAATTGTATCAAGATAGTTCCAGAACATTTCAAGTTATCTTGCTAACAGACAGACAAACAGAAAAACAAACAAACCAATGGCGGTGATTACATTATAAAAACAGACCGTGAATCTTCAGACAGCCCACTTCATTCTCCCCCATAAGTCATCATTCTCCTCAGGGCTGCAGCTCAGGCTATCGCATGACACCCTGCTAATCTGATTGGCTGATCAGAACTGTAAATTAAATCCAGCCAGACACAATTACAATAGGCACAAGTCATTAAGAGAGATTACTTCAGGGAGCGAAGAATGCCGGGGACAGGTGCATAGCTCCGAGTCTGGCAATTACATTTAGGATAGTGTTTGGGTTATCAGTTGCTGGCTATTAAACCAAGTGGCAGGAGAAGGAGGGTGTTGATACAGCTTCAAGTAGGCAACGGCGTAAGATCTTTTTGTGCTAATTAAACGGCAACATCGTTTTACTTATGATATTTCTTGTTTTTGGTCAGCTTCCAGAATCTGCAGCAGATCTTTGATAAAAAAGTCAGATAAAAAAGTGAAAAATCCAAGAGGACCAACTATAATTAGCAACTTTGTTAAGCTCGCATTATTCCCAAGTACTTATTTGAGATCTAATGTTGGAAATCAAAATCAACTCCATCTAAAGCATTTACCTATTTTTATACATTTTATTACATTTTTCAGCATTACACAAAACTAATGACAAATTCAAATGATTAAAAGTCCCGTACAGGCACCAGCAGTCCCCCCCCCCCTCCACCGCACTGCCAGTCACCTGCTGCTCATTCCCACATTGTCTTTGGGCCTTTTTCACAGATGATGTTTTTGTTGAGTCACAGGAGGAAAAAGCACAGGTGTAACTCGTAACAATTAATTACGGCAGAATTATTTTCAGCTGCTTTGGTTTCAGGATCCTCGTGTTATGCAAATTGTGCTGCCGTGGTTCACTAGAATGACTGAGACCAAACAGACCCGTGCTTGATGCCATTAGTAGCATCTGTGGCCTTGGCTACTTTGCTACGGGTGAAACTTGTCTCTTTCCCATTGATTTGGGGGTCGTTCCCTTCCACTGAAGATTTGATAGGAGATGCAAGGGAAATATACAAACAGAGATGAACTGGAGAAACACAATATTAAAGAAAAAGCAATTCAATCTGTCATCTCAAGTCATTTTTCACCAGTATGGCTGTATTAACCGTCCAGTGGCTCTGACATCTCCGTGGAGACGTTTGATTGCTTAAAGTTTCCGCTTGCAGCACTGTCTACATATTGATTTTTAGTGACATCCAATGACAACACAGCAGAACCGAGATAACAAGAAGGTTTCTTAATGACAGTTTTAAATTCAAAGGCCTATGGATCGGCTGTCATAATTATATGACATGATATTGACCACACTGAGGCTCGGCGGCTGGCTTCGCCTATGTTGCCTTGTCACAGATTTGCCTCAGGCTTGTGTGGATTTTCTACACATCCCCCCACTATTGAAACATGCATGTGAGGTTAAGCCTCTGGACCAAGGCACTGCCTTACATCTGGAAATGGTTTCTTGGTGGTGGCAGCCCATTGTGCCACAGGGATGAGTTCAATGCAGAGAAGAACATTTGTATACGTCGTAAGTCATGTGATTGTATTTAAAAAATACGTATTCCTTTCTTTGCACCACATCCTGATTACATTTGTACCAGGTTTCCTATAATTTCTTGCTACAAAATAGAAATCTGGTTTCATGTCTGCCCATTTCTGTTGCCTGACTTCATTTTTCATTTACTATCGCTCTCCGTCTCCACTACCCACTCATCTAATATCGTTTGGATCCTTGCCATTCTAACGACACACCAAAGTTCTTCGTACTGTCACAGAGTAAGCCCTAAAAGAGATGTGCAGGATGAGGAAGCGGCTGTACAGATTTTAGTAGCGCTGCATATACTCGCCGTCCACATCGCCAAGTGGATTTAATCTTTAACTTGGCATTGCTGCACTCAGTGGCCAGAGGAAAGTTTGTTTTCGTGTGACGGGAACAGCGATAACTTCTGCTCTGTGAATGAATCAGTATTCCAAGGAACGATGAGACGTAGGGCCCGATAACAGCCAGAAACAGAGGGAGACAAGTCTTCCCTAGCAAAGCTGAACAAAGATATGCTTTAATCAAATACGTAACTGAGCCCGTTCACAAGGCAGAGACTTCCCCAAGAGGTTCTGCTTTGAGTCAGAGTGAAAGATCAAAGCAGCCAGAGAGAGACAGCGTTTATGTGAAGGTGGTCCTCTACCTCTAAAGTGGGAACGACGTAGTACGTAGTTGGGATTAATGGGGCAGTTCTACAGGACCGGGGATGCAACAGAAGGAAAGATGGCACCGAGCTGCAATCTTCGATGATTTCCGGACCACATCTCATTACACCGCCATTACCCTGGGTCAAGGTGCCTTGATTCCCTACCCTGCGCCCTTCCCTCATGCTGGCATTTCCCTAGTCGACGACTACACAGGGTCATAATTGATTGGTTGGGAAAGAACACATTTCATCACGGTACTTAACTTGCTTGCCTCTGTGACTGTCTCCATAAATGGATCGACAGCAGGGAGAGTTGTGAAACAACCTGAAGATGAGAGGTGTGTGGGTAAACAAATCCAGAATTCATGCAAGCCTGGATTGATCAAATGCTGTACTGATTTGGGGAAGAAATTTGATCATTAATAATTCAATTTTCTAATATGTGTCAATCAATTCAGTACAGTATATTTGATGTCAGCAATATGTGTCAGACTAGATGGGAAGCAAAATATTGGGAATGCTAAAAGATTCTATCCAAAATTTTTGGAACAGCAATATGAGTTCTCTTCTGTGCAGCCGTGAATACCACATAAAATGCTGCTGCTGCTGACAGGGGGACTGCAGAGTTAAGATTGTGGACATCACTATTGTTTGTTTTCCTGCTACAAAGACAAATAATGGAAATATAATCTTACCTTTCAATTTGTCTCACTGCCAGCATTTTTCTCGTCTTCGTATTAGGGCTGCACAATATGGGCCTAAAACCAATATCGCAATATTTTTAGGCTTTATCGCGATACACGATATATATATCTCGATATTCTGATTTCTCCTCTAAATCGCCATATAAATGTTCAACACTTTGAAGCGTAAAATGAGAATATAATGGAATCATTGGAACGTGATGGAGAGCAGTCATGGTTGATTTCTATCATTCACATTGCCGCCATCACTTGCAACTCACTCTGAATCCAAATCCACTATTAATCCAACACTAACGCATCAATAGCTACATTCACATTGAGTGGAATTACTTGCATGTAGCTAAACGTTGGAGCTGCCGCCCAGATTACGACTATTTCTGTTTATTCTATTTCGCCTGTAGCCTGAGGATTTCAGCACACTGGGCTGATTCAGCTGCTCATCGTTTCAGCATTTTATTTCAATGCTGCAGTTTGTGGCTCCCTGATCACAGCTGGTCAAAGACACAACACGAGTCTATCTACCTGTGTTTAGCCCGCTAGGCTGCCTTGCTGTGAGCTGGTGACATCAGGGCTGGTCTGAAACAGGGAAATTACTCAACCCATTACTACAGTGAGTGGTGCACTGGTTCCCAGTCGTAGTATGACAAGGAGACAGCACAGCAGCGATGATGGACACATGTAGAGATGCCATAGCAGTGCGCACAGACACACACACACACACACACACTCACACAAACACGTGGACATACACACAGAGACCATCTCTGGTACTAACAGCTTGCTACCACCGTCAGGGTTCTTCCTGCTTTTCAGAGAACAGATGATGAACCTATTGCGTGGACCTGCCACTGAGAAATGACCAGATACCGCACACACACAACCATTATAATTCAGCCTCTTCTTTTGCTGGTGCTTTTGATTTCAGCTACAGGAGATATTCAATGTGACTGTGATGAATGACCTTTCACATTGTTCAGTTGGAGTGAATGTATGTGCGTATCATACTAAATATCCCTGCAGTTGATAAAGCGCTCTGAATGTGATGTCTGTCTGTGATATAGACAGATGCACACACATGCAGCTTCTGTTCCTTGTCTAAATGGCGGTCGCTCCATCCTCGTCCGTGGTCAAAGCACAAACTGCTCGACTCTTTCATGCAAGACTTGTTTGTTTTTAATAGGAGGTTCGGTGGCAGCAGACATAGAAGATTGTGCATGCGAAAGTGTGTGTGTGTGGTTTTTTTTCCTCCCCACTGTGCTTCAGACGAATAGGGCTTTGATGATATATTCATGCGTTCCAATGACAAATGGCTCCCACCAGGAAGTGTTTTAACATTTAAATGAGGAGCAGGAGGAAACACTGAACCACAACACACAGCTGGAAGTGGATACACACGGGCAAGCTAGAGAGGCACGGAGCGTATCGGCACAAATATGTTAAAGACCAGGACGAGAGCACAACTGCAATCATGCCGCATATAAATACACAGAACCGTCAATACAGTGCACAGAATCTAATGTGAAAGAAAGAGACAGACCGGGGTAAATTGAAGAACAGCTGGAACACAGGTGGGGGATCAGTGAGCAGATGATAATGTGCTGGCCTGCAAAATCAGCAGCTACTGCTGGGAGTTCATATGAACCCATGATCAAGCCCTCTGTCAGGCTGTAACAATATCGTCTCAAACGGAATCACTCCGCTGACCCGACTGTCCAGGCAATGCTGTGCTGGAAGGTTTGGTCATGAAAGCAAAACAGGACCAAACATGAAAGAAAAAAAACGATGTCTAGAAATAATTTACCGAGATGAATGTGAGCGTCACTGAATGCAACCATGCACATGTGATTCGCTCAAGCTTATTCCACAATAACAAAGGAGCAATTAGTTCATTTTATGTCCTTTGCATGTGCAGACTCATTTATGCAAATTATCCATCTTAAGTCCCATGTTTTGCTCAATATTAAAAGGCATACAGGGACTGAGCCGTGTTGCCATAATCGAGAAGAGTATTTATTCTGTATATAACACCTTGATTTAGTTATCATGACTTCTCCAGCCTCTGAAGGCTTGGTGCTTCACTCCCACCTTGTACAAAGTAATGTGATGCCAATGTAAAGTACGCATGGAAGACTGAACATTGAGGGACACTGCTTGAAACCAACTTCTACAGTAAATGGAGTATAAAGGAGGCTTAACATGACCTCTGACTTTGAAATGTACATGAAGACTATTTTCCTTCCTTCCTTCCTTTCACTCACGTTGATCTGCCTTCATCATGTTAACCAGAAGCAACAATCAATTTGGTGGCAACCTTGTAAATTTTACCAAGAACACATTTCCTATTATAATCGAGTACACAAACTCAAATTATCTTAAATTGGGAATGAGATTGCCTGCGACAAAGGACAAAGTAATTTTTTCAGAAACACTTTTACTCTTGCAGTATACCCTGTCGACACTATTGACAGCTTATTTTGTTTCTGACAAACATTTAGTATGTCATAATACTTTAACATATTAATAGAATAGAATAGAAAGCCTTTATTGTCATTGCATAGCGGATATACAACGAATAGCTGTGGGTTCATGTGTAATGAAATATACATAAACTAATTGACAAAATAGGTAACCAGGTAAGTCAATTGAGAACTAATTCTCTTTTTCAATAACAACCTGGACATAAGTTGCAAGCTCCTTACAGAAAAGCCACAAGTTGGGTTTGAACTTGTGACCTTCTTGCTTTGAGGCAATGGTGCTAACCACTGTGCCACTGTGCTACAAACATGTGTATTGTGTGCAGGTCTGTCCTTTATCATCCCCATCCTTTAACATGATCCCATTCTGTTTGACAGTTAATCTTTCCTTTCAGTGTAGTGTAAATATATATTCCTCTGAAGCCTCCATGTAAACTTAAAGATGAAGCTATAAGGTTGGATAAATATCTGGTTAGCAGTCATAAATCATTGTGCAGATCTCTGTGGGGAAGGATCACATTTGTCCTGTGTATGACAGAACAGTCAGCGAAAGAGGTGAGGCAAGCTTTAGTCCCGCCTGTAACATGTATGTATATGTAACAACTATTAAATGGATTTACCTCAACAACGCATAAGCTGTAAACTCATGATCTGCAAAAGTTGACTCCAACAGACTTTGGTCATCTCAAATGTCTTAATTAGATGATTTATCATGATGATTTGTAGATACATTTATGGCTCAGGGAGACTTAAGGCATTTTAATCTCGAGTGGCATCTTGTTCAGCAGATGGGTTGCTTCTTCATATTAGAGAACTTCATATGTTTTTTCCTCCTGCCACAAAAAGGTTCTAATTTCTGGTTTTATGGACTGCTATGAAGTAAGTTGCATATATTTGTGTCCTCCCTCAGGATGGAAGTTAATGGCTTTAGTGGTCCCAGATTGTTCATTTAGTTCCATTATCAGGTCAATTTTGACTTCAAATAATTTGGTTCTTGACCATGTTCCTGGAAAGCAATTGACATTCATTTTTAATTCCATGTTAATTGGCAAATGTTACTTAAAATAAAGGTCAACATTATGTCGCTTGGAAAGACAACTACCAATTATATTTATTAGAATGGCTTTCTATGTCTCTTTAAAGCACATACATAGGTGTTGCAATCAGAATATTAAAAAACTTTCCAAAAACCTCTAGCACAGACGTGTACCCTGCACTGCCTCCTCATAAATGCATAATTTCTCCTCGTCTTCCTCGATTCTTTATGCACTTCATGAACGCTGTATATTGTTACCTGTTATATCCTCTGATGCCCCTTCATTTCTCTTCTTTCTTTGACCCTTTAACTTTCTCCACCTTTTCTCCGATGCCCACTATTACCTCACATCCAATGTTCATCACTCTTAGGTTACCAAACTCCCCAGTACAAGAGTGATAGTCTGCTGCCTGCTAATATAATCTCCCAGCTCCTCTAATAGATCTGTCAGAATCTCCGAAGCACAGGAGAGAGATTGATAGAGAAGAGTGAGAATTACAAAGGGATAAAGAGAAACAGGGACACAGGAAGAGGGATGCAAAAATATATAAAGAGATGCACCAGGGCGCTCAACACTTTCATCTGTGCCTTGGAAAGTAGCAGCTCCACTGACACTGCCAGGCAGCAAGTATATGGCCTCACAGAAAAAGTGTTCCATTAGAACAAGAGCCAGATCCTCAGAGAGAGCCACAGCTCTATCTAGAGCTGCCAAGAGAGAGCTAGAACCAGAGCAAGAGTCTCAGAGAGAGTCAGAGCCAGCTGCCCCAAGACAGCTACAGCCCCCAAGAAAACCAGAGCCAGAGCTAGAACAAGAGAGAGAGATGCAACCAGATCTGGAGCCTGTCCCAAATTCGGTGCTGATACCAGTGCTGGTGCCTATGTCTGAGCTGGTGAGCTGGAACTGAACACCTTGAGAGAGTACAAGCCAGAACCACCAAGATAACCACAGCCACCAACACAGCCAGAGCCAGAACGCCACATAGAGCAACAGCCAGAGATAAAGCCCCTGGTAAAGCAAGAGTAAGAGCTCCAAAGAGACTTGGAGTCTGTCCCAAAGTCAGTGCTGATAGCAATACTGGCGCTGGCTTTCAAGCCAGTGACTGTGTCTGAGCTGGGAGAGAGACCTGGAACCAGGTAAGGAGTAAGGAGGCTTGAGGCAGAACCCTAGAGAAAGCCCGTGTAAATGAGAGAGGAAAGCTGGAACAGAAGCCAGAGCCAGAGCCCCAAGAGAACCAGTGCAGGTACCAGAGATGATGCCCCAGACAGAGCTGAGCTGGAAGAGCTTAGAAGAGCGCACGAGCCAGCACCAGAATTGGTGCCAAATCCAGTGCTGGAGCCCACAAGAGACCTGGACCTGGAACTGGTGCAGAAGCCAGTGCCAGAGCCCTACGACAACCAGACTCAGAGAGTCAGAGCCAGAGGCGACAAACCTGAGAGAGCGGGAAATGGCCTGAGAGCCTGAAAGAGTGAAAGAGAGAGCCTGAAAATAAAAGTGAGTTTGGCCCAATTTGAGCCTGTGAACCCATTTCTTAGGTGATCCAACTATGGACCCACATAGAGAGACTACATGGGTCTAACCCTGTAAAAAAACTACTTTGTATGGGCTTCAAATAAAATATTAATTTTCTGTCCATTCTTAGGTACCCATGTAAACTCAGCATGTGGGTCCCACATTCACTTGTTGCCTGGGTTGTCACCATGGAACAATGTCAATTTTAATGTGGACAGGGTCAGTAACTTCCAAGAACATTGCACAAGCTATCAATAGCGTTTGAATTATGTTAGTGGAACAAAAAAACAGTTACAGTAAAGTATTTACCTGAAGCTCCCATGGATAATTACTGTCTAATTCTAATTAACTTACATCATTTTTATGCACCAGGGTATCTGACACTTACCATTATCTGTAGCGATGAAGACAGCTGTGTACCTGTTGTCACGGACATAAGGAGACTCACGGTCCAGTGGGGCCGAAGTGTTGACAGTTCCTCTAACTGGGTTCACACTGAGCCATCCTGCTGGGTCTCTCAGAACAGCATACCTGAAAGAAAGTCAATTACAAAAGTTAAGTACCAGAACATCCTTCCACAATCCGTAAACAGACAGGATAGACATTTCAATTTTCCATGTTTGTTCCAGGAGAAACTCCACTGAATTAACACTCAGTACTTTCTAAGTCTGTCTGGTGACATGATGATGCCAAGAGTGGCTCCATCCTTTGTGTTAAACTAAACAGCTGCTTTCATCCTGAAGCTCAAAACCGGGGAACAGTTTTCAGAGCAATGCTGGAGGATATTAGACCAATCTGATGGCTGAATGAAATATCAGGGCATTATTGTTCATCCTGATGAATTGTAATTCTTTAGTTTACCGTAGCGCAGGCCCGAATGTAACCAGCTAATGAGTCAGATCCACAGCCCGCCCCTCTTTAAAAGACACTGGAACAGTCCATTAGAGATGTTTAAAGGCCAAATTAGAAAGACAATTAAAAAGTCATTAGGAATATTCAAATCTATTTATACACGGTTATCTTCAAAAAACAGTGAAGACCCAAACAAATTAGTCAACAAATGAGACAGCACACATACACAGCGATCAGAATTATCCTTATTTCACAGCAAAAACACTCACTTTGAACTTGTGCTTAGAGAATCAAGCAAAGTTCATAAGTATTGTGCTTGCCCTGTGAAATAATTGTCAACTCAGCAAGATTATTTGTCAAGATTTCCGCTTGACTGGTGGAAAGTGTCGTGTTGCGATGCAAACACTGTGACCCTAACGTTAGCGGCAGCAGAAAGTTATATTGCTCTTTCCGCTGCAATGCAGCGCTGAACCCTTGGGGGCATAACCGATGTAAAGCTTTGCAGGTTTCCTTTCATTTTCGGTGGGGTTTGGGAGATATTCTTAGGTGTGCAGCAAAATGAATACAGTCAGGGTTCACGGGAAAGACCAGACGAGAGAGTAACTGATTAAAATGTTGAGTATAGGAGATAGTAATGAATAATGTGGGAAAAAAGGGGTCAAGCAACACCTGTGCAAAATGTGATTCCGAAGTGGTTTTAAGTTTAAAGATATTGCTGTAAGTGTGAAGAGAGTGTGAGATATCCATTCCTATCAAACTCTATTATGAAACTCAATTCAGTTAGCGAAAACTTTTATCCCCCTTTACAGATACACAGCAAGTCGGGCATAAGAATGAAGTTCTGCTATTTTAAGTATCAGTGTTCTTCATTGTCAGTTTCCTGCAGTGCACTCCAAATTAGGCAAGTGTGCTTTTACACTTGGACAGCAATGTCAGCATGTTCCAGGAAATTCTAGTATGCATTTCTCTCACTAACTGCTTCTTCTTCCCCTTTTCTGTGACCCTTTTTTTCTCTTCTTTCGCTCCTACGTCTCTTTCTTTATCTTACTGTCATTATCAGTCTCTATGACTTTCGTCTCTCTCTCTCCTGCCAGCGAAATCGTTCCGTGATTGGAGTGTAACTTACTGAGAAGAAGGAGGCGGCATAAAGCCAACGTTTATAGTGTGTTTCCCTCTCAGAGCTGGTAGGGGTGTGTGTGTGAGCAATAGATATGAGAATGTAAATCAAGAGACATGCATTAAATGTACAAGGGACTGTGCCAACTTGTTTGGCCGTTACTGCTGAACACTTGATCCAACTTCACGCCGAGTAAAGCAAGATGGATGGAGCAGGGCAGGGAGACAAGGAAAGGGATCAAGAATGGAGATAAGACAAGGAAGTATAAGAACTGCAAATACAGTAAGTGTGGAATGAAAACTAATTCTCCCTCCTCTCCATTAGAGACTCTTCCCGATGTCCTCTAGGCTCAATCTTCTCCGGTGGTTTCGTCAGAGGTGATGGAGTCCAGCTCCACCCATTCCACTAAATCCTTGCACTCATTGCTCACACTTTAAACAGGTATTATTAAAAACCTGAGTTGACTTGCTGGGCATGTAAAAGCGCTGTCAAAATAAGAGTCAAACTTTTCAAAGCCTTTTACGTGTATTGGTCTAACATTTTGTTTTAACAACAGGTCACAGATATGCCTTCATGGTTTTACTATCGACCCCATGCCTAGTTGTCCCAGTGTGCAACACTTACAAGTGGTGAAAGCATCTGCAAATCATAATCAGCCAATCAATAACAGCAAGTTTTAAAATCTGTCACTTCCTGATTTAATGGAGTCCTTGAGTAGAGCCATACATTCCAGGGCACTAAAGTAAAATTAGCATTATTATTTCACTTTAATTTAACTTATTTTGGTCATTTGCTCTTGTGCTAACTTTAGCTATCTGCTTTCGAACCTTTGACAAAGCTGTCACAAACTGACAAATGGGCTTGGACTCTATATTTCACTTGAGTACAGAAAGAGGGAGTTTAAGAAAAGATAGATGGTAAAGCGTGCACAAACGTCCGTGTAAGATTGTGTTTCTATCATTTGGCTTGGAAGCAACTACACTTGGCAAATGAGTGACTCCATTGTGGTTGTTGACAAAGATCTCAGTCAGCAGCTCAACGCTGGATTTGAACTTGAGCTCAGTTATCCACCTTTCGCCAACCACTGCTCCAAGAAATGTGGAAGAATCATCTGTGTCACACCTGTTCATACCTCTGCTCTGTATCAGCACAGTGCAGCAGGTCTATTCAAGGGAAATGGAAGCGACAGCTCTGAGAAAGGGAGAAGAAAACACTAGCGAATGTTGAATCAATCATCTGTCAGAGAGATTCAGTCGAGGTTTGTCCTTGTGTGCCAGTGAGTGAAGTACGGGAACTTGTAAATGTGCATTGAAGAAAGTGTGCATGAAAATGGGATTTCAAAATGGGCATGTACAGGGAGGTGCGTGCACGCTGTGTGCACGATTACGAAAAGGCTGAGGAGTTCAACCGGTGCCATGTCTTTACAAGAAAAACGAAAAGTAAGGAACGTGTTGCGCAAGTAAATTAAACCAAAGGAACCTGAGAGAGAGAGACAGGAAAGAACAGGTTCCAAGTAAGATAAAAGACTGCAGGAATAATATTTCTGAATGTGGCAATTTCGTTTTTGAAGCTGAGAAGTTGTGTGGAGGTTATGTGATCACCTGCATTTGTCTGACTCTGTCTGCTTGTGAATATAAAAAGTAAATAATAGACTTTGGTGCCATTTCGCAGTGTTGCACGTAGGACTAAGAAAGATTACACTCGTAATTCTATGCAATTTCTTTTTTTTTACACATCCACATGCATACCAGTTAAATATGGCTTCCTGTTACTGTAATTAAATCCCTGTTTTTGGCCTCTGTCTGGAGAAACTGACTTTAGTGATATTATTCGCCCATAATTGTATTTAGGAAGCCACTTCAGCATTATCTCTCCTGTGACAGCAGCATCGCCGACAGATAATCACTACTCTGACTGTTGCTCTTTAAAAATTACCGGCCCTGTGTCGCATCCTAGCTCGCATCAGACCTTGTGCAAGCATGAATATGAATCCAACATTTCAGTCACCTTTTTAGACAAGCTCAAAGAGCTTCAAAAGCTCTCAGTCTTTTCAGCACGTTCATTATTGTAGCTAGGTAAATGTGAAATTCAAAGACTCTCTGCCAACTCTTTTCAATAACTGCATACATTAAATTGAGAGGTTTGAACCCCCCCCCCCCCCCCCCCCCCCCCCGTGTTGATTTAACTTAAACAGTGAGGGGAGCAAAGGAAGGATGGCAGTTTTAAAACCAAAGACAAAGACAAAATGTTGGCCTTATTCATGCGTTGGAGGAACACACAGAAAAATGCAGCTTTGATGCAGGACTTCACAGTCAGAAGGCACACCAACATTGTACGAAGCACATCTATACATAACCATAAAGACTTCGGCATGCTGTTCTCACCGAGTGCAGCATCATTTTTATAAACCGAAGCGTAAAACAACACAGAACAAAAAAATTGCTATTTTTGCAATAAAGGGCAAAAAGCACCTCTTTGCATCCATTAAAAAAACACAACCCTGCAATTAACATAAAGAAAAGCCCCCCCCTTGTTGCTTCTCTTGGCATCTTTTAGGATAGCTTTAATTATTTCCTGGCAGACCGACTATATGACTAAAGGCCCTTCTCTTCATCTCTGTCTCTTTCTCTATCCCACACACTCACACTACCCTGCTTGATCATGCCTATAAACAGCTGCCAGATATAAGAAATAAATCCAAACATCTGATTAGCCTATAATCAGTCCCTCCGTGTCCCGTGATGACAGAAGAAAGATGGAAGGGAAACTGAAGGAGACAAAATTACTAAATGTATTTCTCTCAGCAAGGCGAGATTAAAATGAGAAATCTGCTATTCATATCCTGGGAACTTTCTCTAAGACAGGTTATCCTCTGTGTTCAGATGAAGTAATGCTGCCAGGAGCTACAGAAGCTCTGATGGCTTTGGAGAGGATCGAAGAAGTCATTGCACACTGCTCACGACGCAATAAAAACATCCATGCAATGTTGCATTTTATATAGCACTAGAATAGCACTTTTTTTATTACAATAAAGTGCTATTCTATTCTATTTTGCACTCTATACATTCTTCTCTTAACCAGTTTCTGATGACACAGAACAGGTTTTGAGAACTATTACAAATTTTATACTGACTTACATCATTGTTGAGGCTCAAGGCAAACAATCTATCTAATGTAATATAATCCAATGTAGGTTCCATCGAATATAATAAAGTGTGGCCATAACTATAATATTTCAGGATTTCAACAGATTACATGGAATCTCTGCATTATTTGAGCTTCACTAATGTTTCACCTAAGCAACCATTAAAATTATATTTATAATTAAAGAAAGATAAATGATGCCCCGTCATGCAGTTAAACAGGAACATGTTTTCTCATGTCAAATGTGAATAAAATAAGAGAACAGAAGAGAAGAAGAGAAGGGGGCAGCATAGTGGCGTAGTGGTTAGCACTGTTGCCTCACAGCAGGAAGGTACAGGGTTCGAATCCTACCTATGTATGTTCTCACCCCCAAAAACATGGGTGAATTAGTTACTCCAAATTGTCCGTAGTGTGTGCGTGAATGGTTGCCTGTCTGTGTGGCCCTACGATACGCTGACGGAGTGTCTGAGGTGCAACCCGCCTCTCGCCCAGAGCGAGCTGGGATAGGCTCCAGAAGGCCAAACAGCGAAGCGGAAGAAAATGGATGGACAAAAGACGAGAAGAAGCACAGGAGCAGAGTGGTTGGAGGTAAAATCAAACAACTTGCACTCCACTTTTTTTTTTAGACAAACTTTCAGATAATATCTGCTACTGTGTGTGCATGGTCAATCAAAATTTGGGTTAAATTTTGGATTACCTTTGGAAAAGTTCAGGAAGTGTAATATTGATTTCCCCTTTATGGTCATATTCCCAGTACTTTGTATTCCGGGTGGTTTGCAGAAACCAGCATATTTGACTGGTCTAGCATATTCAAACTGGAATATAATAGAGTAGACCATTCATCATCATCAATAAAAACCCGACTGATGAAAGACTTCCTCCTGGCTGCATTCCAGTATTCCTTCCTAGCCAGTGTGCCTCCCTGGGCTTGTTCCTTGTCATCTTTCTATGATTTCCTGCATTCTCCTTATGAGTCACCTTTCTCATCTCTCAGGAGTAATTTTAGACAGACAGCATGACCCATCACAGGTCAGCATCTCTTTCAGCACCTCTTCTTCACAGACACCCATTCATCTTCCCTCTCTGCCTATCTGTCTCGATCTCGCTCATCATCGCCTCCTCTCTCAAAACTCCCTGCCAGTCTCCATGGCTGACAGTCCAGACCCGTATCTCTCTTCTTCTTTTAACTCCCTTCTCTTTTAACTTTAAAATGGCCAGAGAGAGAAGTGAAGGTAGAAAAGTAAGGGCTGAATAATGGATTACCCAGCACTTTGAGATTCTATATTTTGACAAGCAAGGAGAAGAAAATCTCTCGGTCAAGAGGTGACTGAATCTGAGGATCTCTGACTATGTATGCAGAAATAATATGGTAATGTTTTTACTTCTCCCTGCTTGATGTTTAAAACTTTCTATTTTGCCTGTCTACAACTTCTCCATGCAGCTGAACATCTTAGAGGAAATGTGTACATTATTTATTATGTACAGTTTTTTTTTATTCTCTCCAAAGTTATAACCAAATCTGCATCGATGACATCCTCTGGGACTTCATGCGCTCAAACTATGGTTGCATCTTAGGTCCTTTACCTTCTGTTGAAAACACAGCTTCCTTTTCTCATCAAGCATCAGTTCCTTTCGTGTAAATAGTTATTTGACAAATGATTTGAGTCCTGTCACTGTAAATCAGACCTAATTAAATTTGCAGATATTCTCAATAATATTAATGAGCCTGTCAGAAAGGCACTGGAGCAACATTCAGAGTCAAGTTTGAGATTTGCAAAAACATCAAAACAAACATTCTGTGTAAACTTTCAGTCTAATTTCACTGATCAAATTTACCTTTATATATTTCCTCTATGTTAAGCACGCATTTATCAAACATGGCATGCCTGTAATCAGAGGTTTACTGGGGATACAGTTGCATCAACAACAAGTTCAAAAGTGCCCAGGTGTCGGTCTCTAATCTAAACAGTTATTGCTTTGCTCCGATTCTCTTACAAAATTCCCATAAAACCATCATAGTAGATGCCATGTGAAGCCTTTCCTGTATCAGAAGAAAATACATTGCATCTCTTGAGAGTTAAGAAATAAGATAAAACGGGTAGCGAGGCCATTTGGGCCACTTCAAAGTGTTTGCGATATTTCATGTATTTATAGAAATGTCATACCCTCACAGGTAAATAAACTGTTTCTCGTCAGAATCACGGAAAAGTAAAGGAAAGCTGTTTAATTGTCTGGATGAAGGCGATAGCCCTGAATGACCCTGCTGGGTTCTGGTTGGCTCTCGGCTGGAGGTCCGTTTCTAATTCACCACAGCTTTTGAAGCATATATTCCTGTCGTCTCCATCTTCACACAGAATGACTAATTGTCTTAATTTGACTGATTAGACTTCCAATTAACATTATCATTAATATTGATAGGGATAGTACATTTACTTAAGACATGGTGTTAATGCTGTTATCCCATGTGTCTGTCATCGGATCTTCTTCCGGTCTTTGACAAGAGCAGACGTTCTTTTTTTTCCCTCTCTGCTCTTTTCGTCCTTGCTTGCATTCCTTGTCTCGTCTCGCCTGTCTGCTTTCCAGGACCCGCCGCTTGCTGAGCTCTGGTCTACTAAATTATGGAATTGATTAACTGGTCTCTTAGTGCGATTGATCACATTTTTTCACCCAAGCATGGGACTCCGGGGGAGCCCACCTGTCCAGACGGGACCCACGCAGCAGGCTACGCCATGGACCCTTGGGATAAATGGAGAGTGGTCTGCCTCACGGTCCTATCTGTAGAGGATGTGGAAGATATTTGGCTGTTTGGCTTATTGGCGGTGGGGCATCTGCTAATTGGGACGGGGGTTGCCCTGGTGTACCGGAAAGTCTCCAAGACGGCGGCTTTCAAAGTTCTGGATAAATTGACCATGGATCTAAAAGTGCTCTTCGGTGCTCTGGGGGACCGATCTGGGCAAAGAGCTCAGGGATCAATCCGGGGAGGACCGGCAAAAACTGGATACTATCTTGCGCCAGCAGGTAGAACTGTATCGGCAGATCTCCGGACTGAGTACTGGCTTGGAAGGACTGAAGTCTCGCCTTGGCGAAATGAGGAATAACTGAGGACCAGTTGTATATTTGGATTAAGCTAAATTTTCATTTCGGCCGAATATTGGATCTATTGTGTCTCCAGCCCCCCGCCTCTGAGAGAGTTCTGTACGGCGCCAGGTCCTATCTGTCTATCACAACAATCTAAGGACATTTCTCGGACTTTCCACAAACATGAACTCTCACACACATACACATACGCACACACCCCCCCCTCGACGGCTGGTCTGCTCTGGAAATTTTCCTACTGCAATGTTGCACTGTACTTGTACTGTGTTGACAATGACAAATAAAGCTTTCCATTCCATTTCCATTCCATCCTCAAATCATCTGACATTTCCTTGTTAACAGTCTCGCCACTTTTTCATTCATTCATATTTAAAATACTAAATATTAAATACTTTTTATTGATTTGTCCCTCAGAGGGCAATTTGGTTTACAGCAGTTACAGTCTAACCGTTGTCTGCTGCTGGTCGCCGCATACGCAGGCACCCAGGCAACGTGGGTGAAGTGTCTTGCCTAAGGACACAACGACAGTGCACACTCGTGCCTGAACCGGGAATCGAACCACCACCCTCTCGATTATAGGACAACCCGCTCAACCACTGCGCCATTATCACCACGAATACAGATTTTTTTGGGGTGATGCTAAATTAGGTAAGGGGTGATATCACTTAATTTGACATGGGCCAGATCCAAATAAAGTGATGACATCACATCACTGATGAATGGTGGCTGTATTATAGCCGTTGGAATAGATTTATGGTTTTGGTTTTACTTTAATTTAAATATTGTGACTCTGACATTCATACCAGTCATATAAATGTTTTAAAAAGGGTAATTGTTATATTTTTAAGAGGTTCTGTGTTAAAAATAACATTGATAGTACAGAGGCAGTGAAACAGAAACACAAATACCTTGAAACAGTTACTGTTAGGGTATACTTAGGCTGGTGAAAGCAGCATTGATAATAAGTGAGTTTTGATACACTGGTAATTACAGAAGTATTTGTAAGGCTGAATATGAGTAATAAACTGTGTTTATTCGATATACCAATTCAATATATATATGTAAAAGCATTGTGGAAAATATTGTGGCTGAAAATGATATTGTTTGATTACAAGAAAGTTTGTTTAATAAAGAGACAGAACATCCTGCCGTGAGAAACAATGAAGTTGTCCTGTCTCTTCTGTACCTGCTTCAAAACAGCTTCAAAACAGACACCTTAAATCTGGCACCGGCCACTCATTCCTGAGGCCTGTAACATGTTCTAGTTTTGTTTTGTTTTTATTTTGAGACTTTAGCATTTAAAAATGAGATTGTTTGTAAGTGGGAATCAATATCCCAATTTTCATGGGACCATATTTGTGATGAAATTGCTGCCATACTGTGTTACTGTGTCTTTGATGGTAGTTGTCATCCACGGGTTTCTGGTGAAAATCTGGGACCAGAAGTGTATATTTACTTGCCACTGGTCTTAAATTCTTTGTCCATCTTTGACTAGTATATTCCAGCTATTATGAAGTTAAACCCTTGGCAAATGACAATTTTATGGTAAAAGATTTGACTGGTAATAGCAGGAAAAGCACAAATTTAGTAATTAACATTAATCATGAATCAGCACCATTTAGGCGAGTTAAAAATATGATTAATGTACTTTTTCTATCTTATAATTAAACATTTTTTTTATTTTAATTTTGCTCGCAACAGATTAATTACAGTGTTATTCCTTTTCATTTTTCTCAGTTGTGTTTAAAATATCAAGTAGTGAATGTCAATCCATTAATGTAATAGTTCAATCCCTATTATTTCTCTCCAAATAAAGTCCTATATTTAGAACAGCATCGACTAATTTTCAAGCCTCAAGGCAGCTTCACATTATTTAACAAATTTCATTTTCTGCTGTGATTTCTGTTTGATATGACGCTATTATATCTAGCAGGCGGTTATCTTCCCATAAGGACTCCAAAAGAGATAAATAAGTAGCAAACCTACTCAGGAAACTCAAAATAAAAACGACATTTTAATTTAGAAATACATCTGTTCAGTTTCTTGAGCCAAAGACAAACTTCCTTTTTGTCTGTAGTTGCTTCCAGAGATTCACCATTATGCTTCTTTAAAAATACAAAATCCCCCAATCATCACTGCACAATCTTCCAAGTGGCTGCTTTCCAAAGTACCCCCAGTATTGGGAAAAGTTTCATTCTCCTACTGATCACTGAAGAATTTACACAAAAAAAATAATAATAACAAAGTTGAAGTTTCCTTAAAAACATTTTAAGACATTATGATCAATATATGGTATGTTGATGGAGCCCAGCATGTTTTTCATGATGTCTTATTGGGGATTGTTGTATCTGTATGTATGTTTTTTCCACTCATGTGAGTGCATCTATGTGAACCACACAACAAAACAATTTTACCTCTTTCCCAAGTGAGTCAGAGGAATTCATTCTGTTATGATGTTCAGTGAAAACACAACATTGATACTTGAGTCTTGCGCCGGTGGGATTTGCCTCAGAGCAATAGCAGGAAGTGGGTTGCTGAAGGACAGGCAGATAAGCGGTATTCAGGACTGAATCAACTTGAATAACTAAACTGTTTTCTCCTTTAATCTTTTTTGGTGGAAACCTTTTCTGCCAAGGCTCTCTTCATTCAAGGATAATGTGATGCATGAAGTCGGAAACAGACAGCTGCGCTTTTATCTTTTATATTCCTGCCTCTTCATATTTAATGTATGTGATATCAACTGACTCTTCAAATTAAATATATATTTGGGATGAGGGCACTGCTGATTTCATATGCCTAAGTCAAATAAATTATTCACCTTGTTTCTCCCGAAGCGTGGCACCGAACAGCAATGCCCACCGGTTGCTCGTAATATAAACTGTATGTCTGCAACTGTCATATGTATTGTCTTCAGTACAACTGAAATATATGGACACTGTTTTTGTCGAGGAGGGTTATTTCGTAGACTAAGGTTTTGGTGGCATTATGGCTAAATTACTCAGTTTGTTCCAGGTCAAATGTGCAGTAGCATAATTTCATGACTGTGACTACATGTCATATTCTTTTGTTTTGTCCTGCCACATTTGTCACAAGATGTAGAGCACTGTACTTTCCTGTTATCAAGGGAAACCCAAGTAATCCAGGCATCTAATCTGATTTTGAGCACTGAAGAAATATGCTGCCAAACTGCTGCGGGAGTGCGTGAAATTGGGATTGTTGAGAAGTCTTGTTGAGATTTGCATACTTCATAAACTGCACAAAAGTGCACAAGTTCAATCTATGCTCATAATTTGTTCTTTCAAAATGTTTCTCACATTTATGTTTGCTTTTGTGGCACAAGGATTGATATTAAAGGAAGTTCCAATCACTGAATCAGGATATAACGGCTGTCAAGGTTGAAAAAAAACCCCGACACGGCAACAAAATAAACAAACATTTCACCATATAAAAATACTGGAAACTTATGAAAACTAAAATCTATTTTTTCCAGTTTCCATAGAGTCGTGACATTTTACTGAGCAATGTATTGGCAACTGCCAACACAACTGCCAACACAGCAACATTTATATTCAGTCCAGTTTTGTCCCGTCACATATCTTGACAGTTACCGTATACGGTCTGGCGAGCTGAATGTCGATCGCCAGCCGCTACTGATGAGACCTTTATGGGCATAGGTCTCGACTTGACACATCATTCAGTGGCAAGGCTCCCCGTTATGGAGCATGTGACACAGGGATGGCACTTTACAGCACATAAAGCAGCATCAATAATTTTAAGCAGTTCAGTCACGATCTGGTGAGTTTTATTTCTTCGAGTCATTATTATCCCCATGTGTTTACTTAACACCATTTTTACATGACATATAACTCCAAGGGAGCAGAAAAAGCTAAATCCAAATTAAGACTATAAATTAGGCCTGAAAGCCAATAAACGCAATAATGAGTTTTCCATCTTGTAAAATAAAATGCAGTAAATTATGGGATTATTCTGGCACAAAAATGAATAATTTTTATTGTGGCACACTGTGAATCCAACAGCCTTGGTGCAAAGTTGATGGAAATATTTAAGAGCGGGCTTTTCTGCTGTTGAGTTAAAATTAATCAGCAAGTCCCTTGCTGACATTTCACTTCAATGGGGTGAATAGCTTAATATGTGACAATAAAATGTGTGATGTCCGGGTAATATATTTCATCTGACAGAATGAAGACAAATAAAGCAGATTGAGAAAACAGGCCAAGAAATTATTGGTGCCAGATTTGAGGACGTGTGACGTGTTAGAACAAAATGGACGGATGAGAGAAGATAAGAAGTGAGAATGATCCCTGGTATGAAAAAGAAACCTTATTACAAATTATACTGTGCCACAAGCTACCTTTCTTTCTCTCATTTTATTATTCTCTGGACAGCTGCAGTTTTGCAGCTCTACTTTTTCCACTTGATTTTTCTTCGAGGTCCTTACCTGATGCCCTGGATCTGCAAGATGTCTGGATCTGTTGCATTGAGAGAGGCCACAAAGCTGCCCACGGGTATATTCTCCATCTTGTTGACTGCCAGGGGGTCGGGGGAGAAGACAGGGCCCTCGTTGATGTCCAGGACAGTCACATGGACAGTGGCTGTGGAGCTGGGGCCATAGCCAACATCAAAAACCAGAGGATCCTCGTTCTCTACTTTGATGAGTAGTGTGTGAAAGACTGTGGCCTCGTAGTCCAGGGGCTGAAAAGGGAAAATGATTGGGCAGGTAATTGGAAAGTGTTTATATTACCTACTGCAGACTGCACAGTTAAAGGCAGATGTTTTACCTTGATGACGGAGAGCATCCCCTCGTTATTATCTGGGTTGGTGTGGATCTCAAAGCTCTGAGCGGCGTCTCCGAAAATTATGGAATAGATAGCTCTCCCTGCTCCCGTTGCTGGGTCATCTCTGTCATCCACTGTCAGGTTGACCACTACACCTGTCGAGCCCTCATTCACATATGCCTCAAACTGAAGAGACAAACAGACAATTAACCACGAATGAGCGATAAGAACCGACTGAAAATACCCACGTGTGGACTATAATGTGCAAATGAGACTGGTCAGACATAACACAGAAAGGATGGGAGAGATGAGGACTCTATCAGGAGCTGATAACTTTAATGGCATGCTCAGACGGAATCTGAAGTGAATCTTCGAGGAAGCACAAATTGCACTCCAAGTCCCAAGTGAACAAGGGCAAAGGCACGAGTTGATAATGTGTCAAAGTGGAGTCAAAAACTTGTTCTTATTCTGAATCTGCATGAAAATGTTTGTGAAGAGACAAGAGGATAAAGCAGTGTGGAAAGCTTAAAATCTAAGAAGTTAATCCCAGACTGAACACAGCTATAGGCGTCGTACATGCAAACACACACGCATGCACACTGTTCATGGTCTTTGTTAGGGAAGTTAATAAAGGCACAATGCACAAGCTGTGGAAAAAGTTATTTCACCTCCAGCTTGACTCCACATCATGCACCTCGTAGATTTTATGGCTACTAATGAGACAGGATCAACAATATTTTTTTACAAATGGGTTTGTTAGCTGTGTGTATGTGCATGAGCATTTGGGCAATGAAACATTCTAACTGTACTGTTGGAAATTGCAAAACACAAAGAAGCATAACAGTATATTGCACCAATCAAAGACAATGAGGAAGACTGCAAGCAAGCAAATATGGATCCAAACAATGGAGAGTTTAATTAATTGGGGGGGTAAAAATGACTTTGCAGATGTATTGTGAGGTGGGAAAGGCACATTGTTAGACACCAAGACAAAACATGATGCATTTTGTGGGAAACTCATTGTAAATACTGTATAACTTTAATTTCTTCAAAATAAACTTCAGAGATACCATCCTCCTCTTAAAAATGTGTTTACCGTGGAAAAATTGCAATAGTTAAGAGTTAAATCGGTTAAATCCAAGGAAAGCATTTGAATAAATATAATGTTTGAAGAAGGACTCTTAAACATACAAATGCAGGAATAAACAGAGCAAACGTTATCTGTCCAATGCATCCTGTAAGGCTCCCACAGAAGACTGCATTGTGAGGAAGGCTACCCCCGCAGAAGCTGCAGCATTTCTGCGAGTCTGACTGTGTGTGTGTTTGTCTCTGTGTCAGGACCATTATGGTGTCAGAGCTTATAGTGTAATCTTTTAGACACAGAACACTCTGTTTAAGGATAGTGCGGGTCCAGCCTTGATGACTGTGCCTCCTGTCTGCCCACGGTATTGTTACTTCACAGATTATCCTTTTACCACCGTACGCTGCTCGGCTCCATGCATTTATCTAAAGAGAGTCAAGCATTGATTTCTACTCTGTCCTTTCTTTTCTCCCTTTTTTTCCCCCATTTGTCCATAGCTTGTTAAAAACACTCTGAACCATTCATAGTCAGTCGGGGAAACAGGACAGGAACGTAGTGTTCTTCAAAGCCCCCTCCCACTCAGAAATATGTTGTTCTGCTTGCTGGATGGATGGATACGTTTGAACCGTGCACAGGCCCAACTGCTGAAAGTGAAATATTTTTCTGTGCTTATTGGAAATCTGATTTTTAAGAGACAGTGCCACGAGCCTGCGTTGTGACATCGCATCCAGTTTGAAAATCAATCTGGGTCCAATTTGAAACAAGTGCAATGTAGAAACCAAAAGCCTGCAGTCAACAAGCAAACAGCTTAGTAGGAGACACCTTGTTTTTAAGGAATGAGAAAAAGACAAAACATATTTCTGACACACATTACTGCACCAAGCAAACTATTTTTATGAATTTAAAGCAAGTGTCGAAAGAAGGAAGCTTTATTTCTGTTCAGATCAACATGGCCGGTCCTTCCGTCCAATTAACCTGTGCAGAAGAATCATGGGACACGGGTAAGGTCCAGCACTCATTTGTAAATAAATGGGCTGTCCTTGAAATTAAATGTAGAAAGCAATTGTCTCAGCTTTAGTATAGCCATGGAAATCATTCCACTAACTCTACCTAGATGAGCTCACTGCATGCTCAAAGAAACGAGCACTGTGATCAGAAAGCAATGCATGCCTCCGGCATTCCTATTTCCATGCTCATCACCCACTTCGACACTTCAAAATATAGATAAGGCTTAAATGCAACACTTGCAAGCTCTCATTTCTAATTTCTTTACACACACACACACACATACACATTAATACAGTATTGACATAGACAGCACCGGTCAGATTGGTTTATTTATGCAGGGCAGTCATGCAGTCGGAGGAAATGATGTATTGTGTGTGTGATGTGTGGCCACTGGGCTCCTGCCCCGCCGCTGATAAGGCCCCAATTCCACCTAGAGCGCAAAGCAACCAGTAACCTGAAAGACTAAAAGGAAATGACTAACTAGGAGGCAGAGCTAGCCTGAAATTACATAGAAGGGAGAGATACCAAAAGACAGAAGAAAAAGAGCCGCCTTAAGGTTTGCTTTAATCCAGGGGTGTGTTGGTGTGTGTGTTTCCTGTATAATTACAGCAGTTAATTTAATGTTTGTCTTTTCACACGCAGGTCCGTAGGTGGGTGGGTGGATGGATGGAGTTGGTGGTGGCCAGACATTTAAGCTTACAAGCAGTATAATATTCACGGCCATTGATTTTCTGCTTCCCATCTATTTTTATGTTCCAGTGATCTCTCCCATAAATATAAAGGTGATGTCATCCTGCCAATAAAAACGGTTCCCAGTTTTTTGAGTCAAAATTAGTCAAGATAAGATTGAAGGTAAGAAAAGATGAACTCAACAGTAATTTTAGTAACGTGTGTGTGTATGTTTTTTTAAAGGCACTGATGAGCTTGGGTGTGATCACTCGACTTCATACACGCTCCGATGTTGATGCAATGATATAGAAATGAATTACTGTCATGACAAATAATAATGTTACTTGAACTAAGATCAAATTACAGCTTTACTGATTCAGTTAGACAACAGGTTATCTAGTTAATGAGCTGAGCCCTTTTTCTTCAATAACCATTTATCTAATGACGACATTGTTGTGGAAACTGTTGCTTTGGTGGAGCTTTTGCTTTAACATATATTAGCAGCTAACAGGCTAAACTAAAATGATGGACATGACATGATAGATGCATCTGTCAAATATCATCACACTAACATTGACTATTTAAAAACAAATTAACATTGGAATTGAGATCAAAGTAAAAAAAAAAATCTACATTATAATAATGCTAAAATAAATTGTGATGAAGGCTGGTTTCAAAGTAATTATCTGGGATAGAACAGAATGCATAGTTTGCTTGATTCATTTAGCGCAACTGGATATCAATTAACTTCACAGTATTAGTGGCGTCATTTATGAGACGAATGAGGAATCGGTGATACAAAAAATAATGTAATTTAATGATAAATAATAATAATAATAATAAAAAATTGTATTTAAAGGCGCCTTTCTTGGCACTCAAGGACACCGTACAATACATAACAAAAATAACATATCAAAAATCAACAACAACCAAAAACAAATGAAAATGCAAATAACTATATTTATCTTGAAACATGTAAGACACAACGTGAGAACACAGTCTACGACTGGGCCCGTCATTTGTCATCGTCCAATCACAATGGCATCCACACAGGAGCACTGTGACGATGCTAAATGTGCTAAAGTGGTTATCTTTCAGACTATCTTCCTCCAATAGCACCTTGGTTGGCTAACATCAGCAAATCAAAACAAAACAGCTGGTCGATTTGTGAAAACACAACAAAATTCCAAAACCTTTATCTCACTATTGTCAACAATGTTCAACATGGCTCAAGACTTTCATCAATGTTCTGTATATCTTATTCCCAGCAGATGGAGATGCAAAGGAAGCCTGGAATCTTGGCAAAGGGCCCAGGAAAGAGAAGTTCGGCCTTGGAAGAGTATGCACATCTGTCAGCTTTACAGGGCAACTCTATATGCTCTATGCCTCATTAGCACTAATAATGGAAATTGCCTATTTCTTATACAGGCTTTTAATTTGTCTTTCTTTGCCAGCTGGCGTTGTTTGGTCGGTACAAACCCGTGACAAAAACCTTAACTGGTGTGAGCAGAGGTAGGGACTTAATATGGAAAGATAAAGACAAAGTAAAAACTGATAGACAAAATGAGTCAGTAACAGCCAAACAGAGACAGATTGAGATTGTTCAGATCAATGTATTTTATTCCTGGATGCCTGTCAGAGCGGGTCATAAATACAGATGACAGTCGGTGCCGTGATGACAGGCAGCCAGACAGACAGTTTAGCAGCTGTTCATTTGTTCTAATGGAAAGCACTTTGTGATACGTCGCTTCTGAAAAGTTCTTCTCTGAAAAACTAACATACATAACAGGAAGCATCACATTTAACCTCCTTAAACAAGATTATTTGGATTATTTCTCTCCATTTCAGCGTCAAGACAAGACAGAACCTACCACGCAGGTATTTCAGAGAATCTTTCTCATTGAAATGTTTTCTATCATCCCAAGAGGGTTTCTAGAGAGAGAGAGTAATCTGTCTATTGTGAGTGGATAACAATCTGACACCACATGCACAAATCTAGCACTGATGTGACACCTTGAACATAACATCTCATTGTTGAGGCTCTCTCATAATAATAAAGTACTGAGATAGACATCACGGAGGTAAAGGTGGAAAAGAAATCTCTTAAGCGGAAATCATACATTTTCAAGAGCCTGCTCGTCTGTCGTTTATCTGCTTACGTCCCAGCAGAACAACGAGCAGACGGAGTGCAAATCTGTAAAAAACATTTTTATTGTACCAGCATAAAGCTGAAATGAAACCAAGTGCACATGATGGCTCATCTTCCCACACGATCACAATTTTATACAGTGTGTCTCTGTGTCTGTGTGTTTACCTCTCTCTGCCCCCCCCCCCCCCATTTCCCTTTTTACCCTTCCCCATCTTTAATCCTGCCTTCGGAACGTGTGCCTGGAGAGCTAATGAGCTTACCTGTGCCTTTATTAAATTTGTTTCCAAAGATAGATTTTCGATGAATCTGACATTCAGCAAAGCCGCTTTTCTACCTTTAGAAAAAGATGACAGCCCTCAAATTTGTCAATGCAGCGATTTTAAGAAAAACACATAACAATCCTCAAGGAATGCAGAGGCACATGCCGAATTAACAATGTGCCTCAAACACACTGGCGGCCATTCAAGTGCTACAGTTGGTGCATTATCGCTCTCAACTTGTCAGACTGAAGCTCTGCCTCCAAGCATTTTGCAACTGTCCTAAAATAAAACAATAATTTGACTGTATTTGCTGCTGCATTTCAGCTAAAGTTATGCGACTACCAGACTGCTAAACTGCCCACCATGGAATATGTCATACAGACGAGAACTGTTCATCACAACAGTTTGACCCTATACACACATTTGTTTACTTGCCAGTTATACCATCCCTAATTGAGAAGATTCATTTTACATTTGCAGTGTCAAGTACACTGTTGTCTGTTTTGCTTTTTCTATCCTTCCTTCAGTTTTGTAAGCTAGGGAGAGATATGTGCAAGCCCAATTACGTACGGTGGCACAACGGGCGAGGAGATACCAGAGCAGCAATAAGGGCACGGCCACTAGCTGGGAGCCCAGCCGCCAATCACCGCTAATTGTGTTTGTTCCAGAGAGCCAAACATGAAGTGCTACAACAGGGAAATGACACCCAGGTTTTTGTGGTGCTGTATGTCAATTGTTATTGGCGCAGATATTCATGTGTGCAAGAATGACGATTAAATAAATAAAAAATATACTGTGTGTTATTTATTATTACTAAGTCCATTACTTATTTTCTGCACTCATAAGCAATGGGATGTAAATTTATACTCTGCAATGGGCAAGGACACATTAGCCCACTTAATGCAAATGGAAGCTTGTCTTACAGTCTATTAGGTCAAGGTTCATCCAGAAAATTGCCTCAATGTGAGTCCCCACAAGGAGGAGGGACTAATGGGTGACAAAACGATACAGTAATGGCAATGACAGGAATAACAACTCTAACAAAACTGTAAAAACTCCATCAGCCATTGCAATATAGCTGCCTAATATTGTGTCAGGCCCATTTTGCCGACAAAACAGTTCTGACCCATCAAGGAATGGATTTCAAAAGTGGAACCTGCAACTACTACATATGTGTGTGTGTGTGTGTGTGTGTGGGGGGGGGGGGGGGGGGGGGGGTGGACGACGACGACAAGATGCATTACGGTGTTCACCACATTTGAATTAAATTACCCAATAATACCTTTCATGGGCCACTTTGTTAATTCAGCTTGCTCTTTTGTCATGATACAATACAATCATTACTCTTATACAGACACACGTTAAATACTGGATGATTTAAATAGCTTAGCAAATGCAGAGTGAAACGTAGCTGCAAATATGATCTAATGTGTATGATACACATTTGAACAATTCATTATTTATACTCTAAAATGTTCCTTATCTCAAGAAAAAGAAGAAATGATGAGGAGCATTTCATTTCAAATTGCAAAAGTTTCAAAGAAACACTCTGTCTCTTCACAACTTACTTTAACCTCAATCTGTTTGCACATGCACCCTTGCACACATTCACACATGGACTTTAATCCGTCATCACACCTTTCTAATCTAAAACACAGTGCAGAAATCCTCTCCCATCCCTTCCTCTTTGCGAAAGGGACTTCTGGCCGACTCAACCACAGCATAACCCAGGGTTAGCACCGAGAGCGTATCTCGGAGCCACCGAAGCAATCATGTAAATCCTGGGCTAATCTCTGACACCTGGTAGCCATCCCCCCCAAGACAGACCAGCACTGACAGGGCCCTGCTGCCATGCGCTGATCCTACACCCATCACAGCTAATGTCTTTATCACTGGGCAGATGGATTGCAGGTGAGCGTATTCTGCTGGACATCAGAGTGTGAGAAAATAGAGAGGAAGAGGGGCAGCAGACAGAAAGACAGGCACAGAGAATTTGTGAAATTGAGTGTGGAAAAAAAAGAAAACCCAGACTGGCTGTCAGAGGGTTTGAGTGTTAGGAGTGATAAAGGTCCATCATGGTCTTGTTATGAGGAGCAGAGCAAATTGGTCCAGTCAGACATTGTGTGGAATTAGCAGACATGAGAGCAGGACATGAGACAGTGAGTCTGGGTGCGGGGGGGAGAAAGTGAAAGGTGGATCACGGTATTGGCGAGCAAGGAACTGTGAGGTAACAGAAGTAAAGAGACAAGAAGGGCGAAAGGTCGGCGCCGGTGTCTGCTGTGATATCAATCAATTTGTACAAAGTTTAACCATATCAACAGCAGCAGTGTGAGCAAAAGTAGAAAGCACACAACTCAGATGTAATCCATAAAAGTGATTGGGAGGGATATAAAACCATTGACCATTGTTCATTTTTTTCACGGTTCCTTTTCTCATTAAAACTGGATTAGACCTTCACCATAACAATTAACAAGGGATGATTCTGCAGAGGCGGAATGAGATAAATGTCTTACAGAATACATCCATTTTTGATTTTATAAAAGGGGGAGCGATAACAGTGAATCATTCTTCCTTAAACATAACTAATGGAAAATGCAGCACGGGAATACCGCATTTTTGGACTGCTGCAATGGTAATCCTTGCATCATTTATGAAAGGCTTGAAGCATCGTCTATATATTCATATTTCTGGAGCTCTCACTTAGGACATATGGGCATTATTTAACAGAAATATCTTTTTTCATTTAACATCACCTAAATCTTCATGTAAAGCAGCTTTCAAATATAGGAAGCAGCATAAATGTTCTACTATCATTATTAAACGTATTATATCATTCCTAAAAATCCCAGTCGCAATTACCAAAAAGAAGAAATTAAGTTTTTCAGCCCTGACCTTGGACTGGACTCCATTTTGGTGTCCAATTATACAAATGTTTTTGTAAGATGTCCAGTTATGTTAAAATAGACCTCCTGTGTTGCCAAACTCACAACTTTCTCTGAAGTTTGGTTGATGTTTCATATCCTTTTTGCAACCTCTTCTGATGAGTTTTTAGCCGACCACAATTCCTCTCCTGTGCCTGCGGCTTTCTATTTGGACTACGCTCCAACCACGACCTCTGATCCCTACGAGTGTCTCCTTTCTTTTTGTTCTGAATGACAACACATTTTGTACTTTCCCTTGAAATATGGTTTGTTTCTTTTTGCATCCTATTTTCTCCGATAGTTCCTGAGTACATGCAACAGCCTGCACATAGTCGGCTAAGTTTGGTTGTATTTTATGTCACATATTCTTGCATCCTTTGGGGCAAAGTTTTACTACACTTTTAAACTTATAATATATAAGCTATACTTAGAAAGTATAATACTAGTACCAGTCAGATAAAATAATGGTAGAGCAATGGATACGACACCCAAGTCGACAACATCTGGCATTTCTCACCTTAAATTAAGAAACAGCTTATCGCTTATTGCTTACATGTTGACTTAATATTCCAAAACTACGTTTAGGAGCAATTCTGCCTCCTTGTCGGTCCACACGAACGAGCCGGACGTCATTCAAGTTTTGCGAACGAGAGACGAATTTGCAGGAGTCCGTACAGATTCAGAGTATTTTGGTAGATGGGATTTTGGGAACTTTTAGTTAAATAATTTAAACAGTTGACACTCGAGAACTGCTGTTGACAATACCAGGACTGATACACACATACCGATACGTTCCCAATACGATGGCAGCCTGAGAGGTCACACATGATTCATGGACAAGCTGAGATCGGTCAGGGAGGGTCGGGCGAAGAGGATTTATACAGGGAGCTTAGTGCCTTCAAACACTTGTTTTTTAAAAGCTCCATTTCTCCACGCCGTTAAATGGATCTCTTCACAGTGAGAAATGAGAGCATTAACTGGGACACGGACATGGTGCACTCTGCGCGGCCTTCCCGAGCCCTCTGAGCTGTAACATTTTGCAATCTTAAGTTGCGCTTCTCACAAGATGCCTTGACACCGCAATGCATCATGGAAGGGCTGTGAGGGTAGGTTTGGTTAGGGTGAGGCATGACGCCTTTTCAAAACCTGACACGGGTTGAAGGCGTTTTCATTAACAGCGACGCAGCTCAGTGTTACAATCACACCTGAAGGCACCGTTGGAAAAGGGAGGGCCTTTTTTGGTTCTGATTCATATTTATCTATTTTCTCAAGTACAAAAGAGTGAAGGAATGATGTGGGGAGAAAAAAAATCAGACATGCATATTTTATTTTATAGCATGACTTGAAGGCACTGGTTCAGTATGTTTGATTTACAATTATGCCTCAAGACCTTGCTGACCACGACTAAAATCTTGATTGGAACACAGCATGTCGACTCCCTCTGCTTCTCAGAGATTCCCTTATCTTACCTTTCTGACCATATCGCGAAACTACACTGGAATGCAACTACATCTGATATATATTCCTTCCTCAAACACGCACACACACACACACACACACACATGCGTGCTAGTTATTTATTGAGCTTTACCTTTAGCTGGCAAAGACAGACATATTTCTTTTTATATGAACGTTTAAGGTCATTCTGAGCTGGATAAGTCTTCGAAGGAGTCAAAACACACATGAAATGTGTTGATGTGAGAATGTGTCAGGGCAACTGAGCATGGTTCAGGTGACTCTTTTTAATTAAAGGTTAGTTTCATGACAGTGCTGTTACCTTTTGGGGCTGATATGAGTACGAGTCCACTTGTCAAGCAGTCCCCATGTGAGCCTTAGCTACTATCTTACCCTACAAAGGCAAAGCGCGGTACCTGCAAAACATGTTTGTGTTTTTCCTCCTCCATATGTAAGTATTAAAGGAGACATATTATACTCTTTTTCCACAAGTTAACGCAGTTCCCAAACACTTGTATGAAATATCTGTGCCAGTCTTTGGTCAAAATAGCAAACAGATGCTGCAGGACAGCATCCGTTATTTCTGTCTCGCTAGTATGGTAAACCGTGAGGCGATGTTTTTAGCACACACAAAAACATTTTTGGCAATTTGAACGAGGGAGAGGGAACAAGGGAGAGTGTGAATGTGCGGAACGCAATCAGACAGACATGGCACGATGACGCCAATAATCTCAGGACAGAAATAAGGTAGCAGGTTTAATTCCTATCTGTGCGGCATTTCTATGTTCTCCCCGTGTCTGCATGGTTTTCTCCGCGTTCTCCAGTTTCTTCCCACCTCCAAAAACATGCAATTTAGGTGAATTGATTATTCTAAATTGTCAATAGTGCATGTGTGTGGCCCAGCGACACATGCGACACATGTGACATGCAAGGCAATTAAGCGGCTGTAGAAGAGACGATTGAGGTTGTCTCATCTGCAAGAAAATAGATGAATGGATGGATGGATGGCTGGAAGCTTTTGTGACCGTAGTGTGACAAGGGCAAATAAAAAGAGAGGAGTGTTTCTCACCAGTGGATGTGTGAACTCAGGGGCATGGTCATTCTTGTCTGTGATGGTAATGGTAGCCGTGGCTGTTCCTGTAAGGCCCACCTCACTTCCTGACATGTCCTTCGCCACAATCTCCAACTCGTATGTTGTAGTTGGCAGCGTCTAGGAAAAACAAAACAAAAAAAACATCAACATAGTTAACAATAAAAACTCAAGATCGATTAGCATTTGTATCTGAAGGACTCATAGATAAGCAGAGAGTCAAAAAGGGAGAATAAGTGTGAGGGTAAGTAGGAAACTCTACAAATATTAGAGAAGATATTCAACATGATATGTGGGAAAATTCATTATTCAACGAATGATTAGCCATTTGAGTGATTAAATGAATCCACCTCAAGCAAAAGTGAGCACTTATTGCCGTTTTAACAACTTTTAAAACCTGTTAACAAACCTTGAAACCCACTTTAAGAGTTGACTTGAGGATTCAATGCACCAAATAGAATGATGATCGGCCTGAAAAGAATTATCATAATGCACAGCACCCTCATGCTCACATAGCAGTGCTAAAAGCTTCTGTGGATGCTCACGACATCTATAAAGAAAAGAGTGGTAATTTGCCTTTTGAAATTCATTAATGTATTAACAGATGGGCTATTAAAAGCTAGCGAGAGAAGGCTGCCCGACGCTATGCCGCCTAGGATCAAAGTAGAAGCATACTACCTCAGGTTTATGCTCATCCATTTCAGAAAATCCCCAAGGGCTCAGAGCTGGTTTTACACTCATTTTCCACAATGCTTTGGGGCAACAAAGATAACACTTTCCAGGCCCTGCCTGAAAAGACAAAATACTTTCCTCGACATAATCCTTAAAATCAGAGAGATCATACCGGGACTTAAAGATGATGTTGCTATTTCCACGCTTTCAGAATCTCCTTCTTTTTTTGTGTGTATGTGTGTAATTTTTGTTCAATTGTTCAAGATAAAAGAATATATTGAGAGTGGATCCAAGCTACTCTGAACCAAGGACAACAAATTAAGTCGAATGATTCCATGAGTACATTCACACAGCGGCCTGGGAAGAGGATCTGTCCTTATTAAAAAGTACCTTTCCCGAAGCACAAACCTCCTTATGATATGTGTAATTCATTTAGTGGGCTGCCAGCATCTGTAATCTATAGAACAATTGGAGAATCACAGCTCCATACACGGCAAGAGGATGGCATTTATAATAATGATCGCAGCACCAAAATAATTTGTCGCTATAATTCACATTAGAAATATTGACTCGAGCCTATAAATAACAGGAAGTGGGGGTAGAACTAACATTTATTTGCGGCTGGAGTGTTTTCTCACAACTGGGAGTGTTAACTGTCACGCACTTAATAAACTTTATCCATCATGTGAAAATGCTGCTGCCTTCCAGTGTACAGGCACTGCTCGCATCTCACTTCTCTCATTCCTCGTATACGAAGGAAGCATGCAGTCATTGCTGCTTTGAAAATACAGAATACCTGAATTCTTACCTTGCGCAGGATGTAATTCATTTTTAATTCACCTTAATTTATTAGTTGCTGTTTTTTCTGCCTTTGTTAACTCACTGAAAGCATTTCTGTGGACTTAAATTAATTCTTATTTTGTAGTAAAATAACATTACTAATATATTATTTGTTAGTTCATGATGATTTCTGATGTTTATCCCCTTTTTCATGCCAACTCATGTTCGACATTATTAAAAGCTTGCATTTGTTAAACACTTCCAAACGCATTATATCCACCAGCACATCCGTTTGCTCTGCATCATCAGGCCTCTTATCTACAGGAAGTCAACCTGATTATTGTTATTGATATTGTTTAATGTCCTCTCATATCTAACACGAATCCTCTGTGCTGCTCAGTGACAAATAAGCAGCAGTGGCAGTTGTCAGTGTGTGCTCCACTCTTACCTGCTTTCATCATAGATAGTGCCCTAATCAATATAATCTGCGGCATGCACCGGGGGGGGGGGGGGTCAAACGATCAATGCTGAGCCACCTTGAGGCTCATTGTAAATAGATCAACTAGAACTTAGGGTGAAAGACTATTCACATAAATTACATGCTGAGGTCTGGAGAAACATAAGACAAAGAAGTACAAGATACACGTTTGCATCATTTTCACAGGACAATAAAAGGAAGACTTTGCACATTACACGCAGGTGATTTTGAGCTCTGCCTGTACTTAATGGCCTGGGTAAGAATGAGATAAGAGAGTGCTTCACTTGTAAAGTGTAAAAAACATAAAAACAAATGGGTGAAAAGCTGTTAATTTTTTAGGTGGAATTCATTTCAAAACATGCATCTATGTGAACTCTCTTAAATACAGACTGTAGTAAAAACAGGAAACCGTCTCAGTTCTTTTAACTGTCTGTTTGCATGTGCAGGGAACCTTTTTTTTCATATGCATGGAGGATACTGCCGTCTCGTGTCGTAAAGCTCTTCCATTTGAGCAGCTGCTCCAGTAGAGATTTTGGAAGGAGCAAAACAATAAGCAGGTGTTTCTTTCAATATTTTCTCTCACATATCGTATGGAAGGGATGTCCCGCACAACCAGCTCCTGCTCCATCAAATGCTGTGCAGGCAGATGGTGCTTAGCAAACCTGTGAGTTTATTAAGCCCATGCACGCAATCACACATGGATATGAACACACGCTGACTCTGAAACACACACACGTGTACACACTTTTGCCCTCCAGCTGGAGGCAAGAAGGACTCTGGGGTAACTGTATTCTCTGTGGCATTTAAACACATTGAGTGTGGCCTCCTCTGGCAACTGACAAGTTCTTAATGAGTATTTTCTAAATCTAAACTCAATTATAAACTCCCTGGCAGTACCTGGCTAAGGAAAGACGTTTATATCCAGTCTGAGAAAGACTTACGGCAACAAGGATTTTTCCCTCTGGTTGTCTGAAAAAGTCTGGCACAGATTGATTAACTCATCTCGTAAAACATTGGGACATTCTGCAATATGTGAATAAGAACTAAATATAATTTTAAATTCAATTTTGTAAACAATTTGTAAAAAAAAACCCCACAACTTTGGATGCCTCGTTCATATACATTCATTGACTGTTTCAATGAGGGGTTTTTGGAGCCTTGCACAATCGCTCCAGTTCTGTGTGACCCCTGACCCTGCTGAATTTTTTTTTTTACAAATCTATCAGGTTGAACAAAAAGGAAAAAGGTTAAATATATTGTCTTTGTGCTGACCATTTGAGTATATGTCAAAATAGATTGGCAAATTTACATCTTTTTTAATTAATGCCGTTTTTGAAAATTGCTACGGCAGCACTTTGAATCCTACTTTTAGCCTTCATGGTCAAAATGAAGCCCTAAATATCCTAATTTAGAAAATGCGATGCTAACTATTCATGCCAACTTTTCCTAATCAGCAGTAAACATAAATATGAGCTGATGGTAATGACAGCAGTTGTCCATTTACTCATTTGGTCATTTCCCAAAATATGGGACAAATCTCTGCCCTTGATTAAAAGTGGTGTGATTATCAAAGCTAATACTGATCACGGCAAATATTCACTTATGTGCAAAATTTCAGATCAACAGAGAGAGAAAAAAGGGTGTCCTCAATGTCATTGTGCTTTTTTCTCTTTCAGCCTTGAATGATGATGCTTTAAGTTTCCCTGACAAGTTTAAAACTGGACAATAATCAGTCAACAAACCAAAACTGCCACAATCAGAGCCCTTTGAAAAAGCTCTATTTTATTCTTTCGTCCAGTCAAAATGAGTCGTCTCCATTGAGGGAAGCTATATCCAGTTAATGTTTTGACTATCATGGAAGCTCAGATGTTTGTCAGACTGCTAGCAATGTTTTCCAAGGTAAGGACAAACATCCTCTGTGATGCCATTGGCAAACATGTCAAACCGAACACAGAGCTAATGGCTAGTGCTCTGACAAGGCCTTGACACATTCTACCTTGAAAGGGTTTAATCAAAGGTATTTAAGCGAGGGCTGATCCCTGGCACAAACGGAGAAAGGAGAGGATGGATGGGAAGTAAGACAGAGAGAGAGAGAGAGAGAGAGAGAGAGAGAGAGCGAGAGAGAGGGAGAGGGTGGAATGGAGGGACATACAGGTGATGGAGGGAAGGGAACAGAATGTGAGAGAGAAACAGAGCAACCTGACATCTGAGACATCGCATTAACTTTCTGAATAGGTGTGATATTATAATCAAATTGGCAGTGGGTTCTTTGTTCTTCACTCACCCTTCACTAGTGCACACTCACAGTGCCAAACCACTGGCTATTCTCCGGGCCTCTTTTCAAATCTTTTGAGACTTGGAGACAGACATATAAGGGCTTAGAAAAGAAAATCCAAGATGGAGATATATGAAAACCCATGAGTGACAGGATTTCTACAAGAGCAAGCTCCTCTCGTCTTTATGCCTCCATCTGCTCCATCTTTCGAGCTTCACTGTCCTTTTTTTTTTCTTCCAGTGGAAAGCTCCGACTGGTAAAATTCATATTTTATTCTTTTTCCCTTGTCATTGAAAAGTGACAAAGACTTATGTCACTAATACGCGACGAGCTTGGAGGCCTTTGCTACTTCTCGAATGAAGTATTCATATTGAGTACTTTCACTACTACTTTTAAAAACATATGCATAAGAGTATTCTGAATGCAAGGTTCACAGTAACTTTAAAAACTTCTCAAGATTGTGTTTTGATTGATGGAAACAACCAAAGATACAATCATACTCCTTTACTTTATACTGGGTGAGGCAAAGGGAAATTATAATTACCTCCGCCGAGGCGAGGCTACGTAATCGCCAGTGTCCGTCCGTCACTTTGAAATCTTTGTTAACATTGCAGTCAATGGAGCTTTAAAATTTGTTCCTCAATATCTCGGTGGATTATTGACCGATACTTATGGAATTTGCCACAGTAATGTGGGGTGGGGGCTCTATCTCACCAATGGAATTAATCCGGATTGGATCCTGAATTGAGTCAGTAAAAATATTACATTTTAACATTAAAAACCCCATTTAACATTAAAAATCCCAGATTCAAAAATCTGTTACAAATACACAGCAACTTCGATTCACTTTTACTTTTTATGGTTAGTGTATAAAGATACCAAGAACAATTTATAACCTTTTGATGATGATTCAGATCAACATGTGGACGGTGTAAATCTAATTAGGAGGGGAATGAGCTGCTCGGCGGAGGTCTGGGTCTAGTTATATTAAGGACTGCATGACGGCCTCTTCTCTGACAGGATCACACAAAGTTTTATCTTTTGTAACTCACATTTGGTTTAGTAGTTCTTCATCAAATCATTAAGACTGATTTTTTTTTTAACAATAGTGTAATAAGATTCCTAAATCTCTAGCTCAAACATTTCCAGCTGCACTTCACCTCACAGTTTCCTGACCTCCACTTCTTCACATATGTTTTATCATTTTGACAGAATTTAATTACAATAGAATAGCAGCAGCCGCGTGAGGCCCTTATCTGGGTCACTGCAGCCTGCATACATGATCTATTTCTTTCATCCGTTGCTTAAGTATGGTTTGTAATCATACCTGAGGACAGTGTAAGAGACACGAGGGGACAGGGTGACACGTTGGCGTGACCAGGGTTTCATTTTTAGCTGTCTTTTTTCCACCTTTCAATTCTTCCACCACACAAGGTAATTTTATTTAGCACAAAGCTGAATTAAACCGCAATATCAAACAAGAAACATAAACTGTCTAATTGAAGTTTAACAATATGCTCATGTCATTTTGATATGAATGGCTAACGATATTTAAATGCAAAGAATCTGGCATACAAGACAGATCCCTAAAAACCTGCAGCACTTCAGACGCATCCTGACCAAGTGTTACAGAAAAGCTCCTGTCATAGAAACATGAGGACATCCTGTCTGAGTCACACCCACCCACCACCTTTTACATCACGACGCTGTGATCAACACTATTAAACGCAGCGCTGAGATCCGTAATTACCAAAACATTACATTAATCCCTATCAGAGGACATTATGTCATTGGAGACTGAGAGCTGCGTGCGGGGAAGTGTGCTACTATGCTAATCAAGCTTCTTCAGGAATTTATGAAGAAGCTTGAGCCGAATGAATAAATAGACATTTCAAGTTGAATTACATTTTAATTAGTCACGCATAAATTGACGTTAACATAATGGTAAAAGTTTGGATGATTCCACTTTCGTGCCTGTTTCAGTAAAACTTAAAGGTAGCTTCATATGCAAATGAAGACAGTCATGTTACGTGGAGACAAGAGACTCGGTATCATTTTATTCATCAATCACAACAGAGTAGAGTAAAAAAAGTTGCTTTGTAGAAAATTAAATATGTAAATGGGTATAGACCCAAAATGACTAAAACATAATTTCATGGGTTTGAGGGAAGAGAGATATTCATTTGGGAAGCTATCCCAAGGCTAAAAGACAAAAGTTAATCATTTAAAATGCTTTTAAATTATGTTGAGTGGTGCTGCAAATCCTCCTTTTGCAGGTCCTGATATTCAATAAGAATGATCTTAAATCACTCTCAGGTTTGTAGATTGCTGCCAATTACATCATGTTAAATCCGCATTTTGGAGAGCCTGTAGCAGCCCTAAGTAAAACATCATTGGATTGTTTGGCACAGTCAAAAATTCAACTGATTTAAAATCTCAGGCTTGCCGTCCTGCTCTGATAGAAACCCACCGCTGTGTCCAGCTGACTCTATTTTTGTCTTTCCTGCACATCTGGTCACAGCCTAGATTCTTTTCAACAAGCCGTCTCAGTCCTTCAGTCATCTCTTTAATAAACAAATAAACAAGCAAACAAACAAACAGTTCAGAAAACATCATTGCTGACGTGGGACACACTCCATAGACACATGAGAACTCTCAAGACACTGGCTTCAGCTTGTTGTTAGTTCTCCCCCCTACTACTACTGTATGTTCGACTTGTCCCTTTAGGGGTCACCACAGCAAATCGACCTTCTCCACTTCACCCTGTCCTTTGCATCGTCCTCCCCAACACCAGCCCGTGGGTTAACAACGCTGCTGGCGGTCGTTGTTAACGGTTTGTGGCGTCTGCAGGAGACTCCTAAACAATGTGGTTATCCATTATTTTGTGCCGTGAAGATATCAGAGGAAGCAGGCGCTTGTCTTCATAAAAACTGTCTTCCTCAAGAGTTACTCTTTGCGCGAAGCGGCAATGCTAACTTTTAAAAATTATCTCCAGCGCACGTGGGTGGAGGGCTCCAAAACACACACACACACAAAAGAAATAAATTATTCTGCTCGCAGTTGGGAAATAACACCTTAGGCGATTTGGCTCAACAATTGATACAGTTTCCTCACTCTGCAGTCATAGGATATATTGCGATATTCTGCACCATGCCCTGCACTAATAGGTGAAGTATCCCCTTATCCCTTTGGTATGTGAGCCAAGCAGAAGTGAACTGAGTTGGGTGCGCGGTGCTGAGGGATTCTCCGAAAATGTTTTAATTCCAAAGGGTCTAATTCATGTCATATGGTAAAAAGTGAAAAGGCTAAACGCTCTGACTGGTTGGTCAAACTGTGACAAGAATAGAAAAGACAGATGTTGATTGTGTTCTCGAGTAAATCCCCAAAAAATAGTTTGCAGGACTGTTTTACAGTGAATGATACCGTTGTCTATTCAGTCAGCGGAACACGGCATCACATAATACAATAGGAAATGCATTTAATGAGCAACTGTGACAGGATTGCAGGGTGGCTGTGAAACTGCATGTGCACAGTAAACACTGATTTGGTAGTACGAACTTGATGGAGTGCGAGTGCCAGACTGCCATGACCCCAGCGCTTCCCTCCAGAGAACAAACCGAACAGTTCAAACGATTCAGCTGGAGAGAAGCCATCCAAAAACAGAGAGCTACTTAAACATGCATTCAAGAGGAACAAGTCCCACATTTCCCCCAGAGCTGATGCTGAAAGGACTGCCAAGTTGTCTCTGTTCTATATTTCTCTCATTCATCTCCCTTCCTGCAAGTGATTCCATCTCTTCTCTTCTGATGTTGTGACTATAGTTGCAGTGATTTAATATTTTATACATTGTTTTATTTGGTGTTTGTCATCATTTATTCTGTATAGACGTATGTTTTTATTTCCTTCTACCCGACAGCAGCGTGATGACAGAAATGCACACGCCCAACGTGACCAATGCTCATTTATTTCTGCTAATAACATCACTTCTTGTGATTTTCTTTCAACCACACGGACAACGTGACCAATGCTCAATGCAACCACAGGATATTGAGTGGACTGTATTTGACCTGATTGGCTGCTGTACTACTGGAACAGTAAAAGTTCATTCTCCCTATGAAGCAATTATATGAACATGAAATCTAGAACAACCTAAAATTCAACACAACCCTTAGCTCAGTGCTAATTTTTAGCATCATTAGTATCTATCCAGCAAATGTGATAGATTTGTTTGGCATATTTTCCTGCCTGAGGCCACTTATATGAGGGAGATGGTCTCCAGTCCCTCAAGACACAAGGCAGGTATAAAGAACAGATGGACGGATAAAGTAGATGTCTGTCTCATTTAAACAGCAGAGGAGCTATCATCTCAACACATATGGTGTACTGACATGCATTTGTTTACACTGACATCTGGGTGGAGGGAATAACCTAAAGGACAATTGCTGATTTTGATTTTCATGTTGTTAATCACCTTATCTCTCTGTATGAAATGCGACTTATCTTTGTGTGTCTATCGAAGGAAAATCTATATTTATGTTACTATAGACAGATTCAAATATAAGTTAGTTTCTACATTTTCTCGACTCCTTAATTTTTCATGTGGAATTGTTCCCCTGACTTTTCTACATCATTTAGGTGTCAAAAAAAAAAGACTTAAGAGTAACATTAGCAACCCATTTACCAATAAAATAATCACATATAATTTGTTATAACTTCTAAACCAAAGACATTTTTTTTAGTCTAACTCCAAGTAATTTTGTGTTATGCATGTTTGAGTATACACCGCAAGATGTGCATTGTGCCTTTGGCTGTAATGTGGATTGTGAAGTAAGAACAATACATGTGCAATAGCAGCCATGCTGCAGTCAGGGCTAATAGGCACAGAGATGTGACAATTGGCATAGTATCACTGGTGGATTTCTGGAATCTATCTAGCACCCAGTTTGTGACTCTCTGCTTGAGAGCAATATTTTGGTGAAATGTTTCGATTTGGTAAAAGTTTGTACAACAAACGGAAACGTAGAGCAGTAAAAAGCTTGTACAACAATACTGTTGACCAGCCAGTCTGATTTGATCTGTATTTTGTTTACAGCCAAAGCTGAATCCACTCGGTTGAGGTGTCTTTGTTCCATCTGTCTGTGCTGGTATGATTAGAGGGGGGTATTTAGTACAAATTTATTGTCTCTAGCAAACAATTTAATGTGGAATAAATAGGACTGATTATTGTTTGGGGTGACAGAAGCATAAAAAATAACATGCACATCTGTCTTTCCCTACTTTTTTAATATGAATATTCATTGGCGCTGCTTCCATTTCAATGTTGAACATATTTATCCTGTCTCATCAGGCCAATTAGTAGCGGGATGATAAGCTCCTGCGGTACTGGTATCCCTTAAGCTCTCTCTGATGAATATTGGGCTAATTGGGGTCAAGGATGGGTTTAAGGTTGTGGTAAGTTGAGGCAGAAAGTGCAAGTCGAGGCTAACCTGATCAAGTGCACCGTCGGACCGCGGTCTAATAGTGTCATTTAGTGAGCAGTTAGATGTATATTGGGGACTGAAATAGTTTCCTCTCACCATATACCCCCACACTAAAGTGGCGCATACATTTATGCATGTGTGCTGCCGTGTACGAGTGTCATTACGTGTCCTGGAGTGTTGAGAGCGTTTGAGTTAAGTGCAATCATCATCCTGCGCCTGCCACCATCACAGCTATCAAAGGTCCATCTGGGCAGCATGCTTGTAAAAGTGTACGTGCGTGTGTGTGCGCGTGTGTGTGTGTGTATGTGGGGGGGGGGGGGGCACAGATTCTTCGGTGAAGGGCCCAGGTGTTCCTGTTAAAGTGTTAATTGGATTATTGCGGATCAAACTGGGGTGGGATCCACCGGGGAGTTGAGGTTGCGGGGGGCCATTCCAATGGGGCCAGGGTTCCGAATACCACTCTTCATCCACCAATTAGAACAAATTAATCATTCACTGGACTAATTTCTTTGGTTTCCTTGAAATACACGTTGACCCCAGCAGTATTCCACATAGATTTCTACAGAGGAGTGGATCAAGCGAGATGCAGAAGACATTAGAGACCTGCTTGAGAGTTGAACCTGCGTGGAATGAAACGTTTTTGCAGTTACACATGTGCGTTTCTGTGTGGATTTTCAGACTGTGCTTTGCAGGGACCTACAACCTTACAAGTGCTACAACAAATGCTATTTTTCTTTTATTTAGTAAAGCCCAGTTGAAAATCAAAAAGAAGGGAAACAACAACACAACAAACAGGAAACATGTTAATGAGTGAAGCCTGTGCAAAGCCAATAAGCGATTAATGGTTCCTATAGCTTTTGACTAAGCTCCTATCAGGCTATGATGTTACCTATGCACCTGGCCTCAGTACGTGAAATGCAGAGAACTTTATGAATAACTTAATGCACAGGCATCATTTATGCATGCTGTTTAGAAGTGCTTCAGGCAAAGTCGTACGTAGTTATTCTTGGTGGATTGCCTGCTTCACAAACAAACCTGGCTAAGTGCTGCTGTGTTCTCACAGAACCACAGGGACCAAGAACCAGGCAAAGAAAGACACATCAGTGGTATGCGCGGTTTCACAGCAAGCAGGAGCTATTGAAGTGGATCTCTTCGGAGAGCACAGCGTGGAATGACAACAGATGCGTGCAGATGAATGTTTGCATATTCTTGTTTTTTTCAACGATAACTAAATTGGCAAAGGGGGATGACTGGTATAATAAATCTGCCCCATTTGATGGGAACACAAAATCAATAATGATCAATGAAAGACTGCAATTGCATGAGCTTTTATGGATTGCAGTGGTTATTTAGTGCTATCAGAGGACTGGATTCTGAAATTCAATTATTGCCAAAATGCTCTAATATTTGACTAATGGAAGCAAGCAAAAAATGTTGTGATGGCCTTTAGCCTCTTGTTGTTTGTCCTTTCTCATTAACTCCTCTAACAGATAATTGATGGGCGTTGCATGCTTGTTTTTCCTACTAATTAAATACTTTACCACATAGAGCCTGCCGTCTCTCCCTTTAATTTGTCATGCGTTTGAGCCGGTTATGACAGTGTGGAGTGATTTCTTAAGGCACACGTCTGACGTTTCAAAATAAAACAACTTCATCTTCAAAGAGAGCCAGACAGAGAAATGAGGTAGATCATCTTTTCATAATTATATATCCAGGCCTTTCTTGTCTAAGTAGAATCAAAATAAATCGGCTTCAGTTAACAGCTGACAAAAAGACTTCCAAAGGATCCGATAGGAGCTGAGAACATTGATGTTTTCATTCAAACCTTTGTCTTATTGTCAGAGCTGCAGATTTTAATGTATAGTGAAACAAATAATAATTTATTTGTGTCAACCTTTTGCCAGTCATTCCTTACAGAAACAATAATACTAATAACAACAACAACGACTGTTGTTGCTGCTATTGTAATTAATTATACCCAAGAGACCTGCTGCACTTGCAATCTGAACCAAACAAATGGCAATGAGAAAATAAATAAATACATGAATGCATTTACTTCAGTATCTGAATATTCGAGTTGCCAAAATGTAGAGATGCCACCAAATCTTCAAAACACAACTGTGATTTCTCTGTGGTGTTCTTTATTGTCTCAGCAGCCATGCAGAGGCTTTTGTTCCAAAAAATGGAGCGCTGATATGGAACTGTGGTTTAACTGCCAAGAATCTGAGCATGCACACACCTGCCAGAGTTACGAACAACAAACCTGTAATAATCCTGAGCCTGTGCAAATAATATCGTTGTGTGCTCTGGGACAATATTCATACGACACCGTTCTGTATAATAATATGCTTTCCTCTAAATGCCTCCCAAACCACGGTGGAAATAATGCATATACCATTAGAACTAATTGTTCTGCTTGTAACACAGGCGAGAGATAAGCTTTTAATGTGCAGTGCAGCATCCAGGGAGCCCTCTATTTCTTTTCTTTTTGTCTTATCCTCACTGCTGAAGGGCTCATTTATCAGAGAAGAAGGACTCCGGTGGCTCGGCCACATACCGAGAGCTGAAATCTGCACATTGACTCGAGTCTGTTTCAACACATCTCTCCAAGGAGAATGTTTTAATGAGGAAAAAATACAAACCAACACATGCAACCTATTTACATGACAGCACTGGAAATGTCATACTCTATGCTGAGCACAATTCAGTCAATGAAAATGCATGAGAAATGTCTGATTGAGTTGACTGTTAATTGACCACATACCCTTCATGCTACACAAATCTCAAAATTCCTGTCCTCTTCCCTCTTTATATTGAGCTGTCCCTCCCTTAAGCAGCGATTCGTCTAAAGGTGGCACTTGTAGATGGAAGCATTTCTGGCTGATTGTCTTTAAAAGCAAAAATGTGACAAGAATTTACTTGGAAATAAATCCATGAAGGTTTCATTATATTATGGACTATTTTTGGATATTAAGCATACAAACCATTACAAAAGCAATCATTCATGAAGCACGAGCCCTGTGAATCCATCCCCGAAGCTCACGCTCCATCTTAATAACAATGACGTGGTGTCGTAGCTCTTGCAAGACTTTTATATATGAAATTTGAAGCAACAGGCCAACTCCTCTGACACATTCCTTGTAAATTATAAACCATTTCAGATTGTGCGCAATTTTCATCCAATCTTTTCTCGTCTGAAATGTCCCCATCTCTTGTGGGAGTGATGCGTTGTTACAGTGGCGCTTGGGACCAAACAGAATGATCAGTCCCCGGCTCCTGCTAAGACGGGGACAGCTTGCTTGTAATTGCTGGAAAATGTCACCACAGTTGATTACCAGTGATTTGTACTGCTGCAAATGGAGACCAAATAAAGAGTGGAGTTGATGAGTGCATATTTAATGAAGCTCATCCATACTAATGTAAGCATCGCATTCTGCTCGATTTCACCACATAAACACATGCAAATTTGTGATGCAAGTCAGTGAAAACACAAGTCATGCAATGATGTAAACTGTCATTATCTCATCTAAGTGCTCTCTGTGGAATCATCTCGGTTTAGTACGTCCTGCTGTTAGACAATGTGTCCCACTGACTGTCTTAAAAACTATACTTTTATCAAATGTATACAGCATAACTGTATTTTCAAGGGGCCACTTCAAGATTAGTCTAACATGTGTTTGTTTAGAGTAGATAATAGAGATTTTCTTTTTGTGTGAAATTGATTTCACCAACACATATAAAGAGAGGGGAAACATGCTTGAAGCAGCAAATTGAATTAGACTAATGGTAATTCTTTAAAAGATGTGGGTGGACATCGCCAAGTAAATAATTACAGAACGGAACCGAACAAATATAACTTCTTGAGCTGTCATCAAGCATTTCTTTTATGAGTAAATGATTGGTGCCAAATCTGAAAAGAAAGGATACAAATGGCGCTCAGTTAAATATGCTTGTATGTGTTTGTTCTGGGTTGTTAGGTGGTCCAGATGTACAGGACCAGGAACCCCCCCACTGAGTCTCATGAAGCATCTACTTTCTTTGACACATCCATAAACATGTCAATATGTTCCTGGTAACATTCCCAACATTTCCTGAAAATATTATCTAGATACGTCCAGAACATTTAGAGTTATCTTGCTAAGGGACGGACGGACAGCTGGACAAACCCTGGTGATTACATCACCTCCGCCTCGCCTCGGTGGAGGAAATAATGCACATTAAATGTCAAAAAAAGACAAGCTTGGCACATAAAAACATCCTGCCTGTACCTTAAACAGCAGGCAACAGCAATAATACTCATGCACACACACACACACACACACAGCCATTTCCAGGGGGCAAGTAATCAATTTTCTGATGTCTACATGGGTTTCAGGCTTATAACATTGTTATACACACATACTTGATGCTGTAATTTGATGTACAGTGCCAAGTCTGGTGGACCATTATTTGATGGCTGTCCCTCTAAGCAAAATGTTGACCGCAACACACCGTTGACCTCCAATGCTTTATTTAACAGGCACCTGTTTGGATTCACCAGTATGCAAATCTGCCCAACTCTGAGGGCCCATCAGCATCTGCTGGGCTCCAGACATGGAATACAGATGCAGGCAGAGAGGTATTTAGGAAGGCATCTCACGTTTGCCTACTGAGAGGCAGCACAACGATTTGACCACAACCCACAGCAGCGCCGACACACTCATTCTTCAACTGGACTGATTCCTAGCAACCGCTAACAATGTGACTCACCAATATTCAGAATCCCATTGCCCTAAAACAGGGCCGTTCTGTGAATTTTAACCCCTTCAGATAGAGTATTGTGTATAGTAACAAGAAAATAAAGAGGGAGGCAGGTCTCATCTGCTAAACGTTTAACTTTGTCCGATTTGTAATTTCATTCTGGTATTTGTCGGTACCAGATAATTGGAAGTTTATATGATAGGCAAAGGTTGGAACTATAAAAGTTTAAATGACTTCATGTGATGCCAGTCAATGCCCTAAACATAGCCCTCTGTCTCGTTCCTCACCTGGATGGATCCTCCTCCTCTACCTGCTCTTCCTGTAGCTGCACCTCCCATGCTGATCCGACACACTGTCAAATTACCTTCTAGCACTCTGAGAAACCCCAAAAAACACTGAATTATTTAATTATTTATTATTTAAAAGTCTAACTTTGTCTAACTTCATCCCTGCAAATAGAGAAACGATGCCATCCCACATTCCCCAACCTCATCAATTCATCAACTTTCGTGACATCATCTGTACGTATGAATTATGAACAATAATTCCTTCTTATAGACCACTGGGAACTGAAAACAAGAACGTTCTTATGAGTTCAGGTTCATTGCAAACAAAGAGGTTGTCTGTTTATTTATTAGCTGGATAGCAGCCAACACCACATCGATGGCTCCAGGCTGAATATAAGCATTAAGTGTCTAACAAAAGAAGTCAGATTGTTTACAAGGATCAATGAAAATCATTCCGACTGATTTAATATTTTATAATAATTGACATCGCGCTCGGTTCTGTGTAGAGCCAGGTTAAAAGGAGGACGTTATTTTTCTGCAGTTTTCTCAATCGACCTATAACTGAAAATATTAATGCACAAAGGTCGTTCATTTCAAAAATATATACGTTTCGGTCAGTTAACCTTTTCTTTATTGAAATGTATGTTCCCAAGAAACTACCCGTAATATCTGCCTGCATCAATGCATTTACTTTGGGACCTCAGTAGAAGGCCTGGTGCTTAATATTAGTTATAATTAGGCTTTGGAAGCAGTGCTGGCCCTGGAAGTGAACTCTCTTCACAGATTTCGCAGAACATCACAGCACACAGTGTAGCGTCAGCTCGATATCTGTTGGCATCTGCTCACATATGCAGCTAGATTTGTATAATATGGTCAAAGTGAGAAATGTTGTAAGTTTCTCTTTTTCTCTTTCAGAGATTTATATTAAAGTTTAATTGGGAATGGGCAACACATCATCCACAAAGAGCATGTACGCTTTTGAATAGGATCTGTTTAAATCTCCATAATCCCAGACGCCCAAATTAAACTGCGCTGTTTGGTTGTCGACGACACACACCCCTCGAGCCTCTCCTCCCCCTTCAGCGATACAGACCGGCAGGCGAAAGAAGCCGCGAAGCCAGAGTAGATCTCTGCCAGTTTCACTGTTATAGACAGAATACTTTTGAGAGATGTATTGTATAATATTAGATGTGTCTGTATTTTCTACTTTTATATATAAATATTTCTACGACAGTGGCTTTTCTCACATTGCAACATTATGCTGCACAAAAAGCAGTACAAAAACCAATACAAGCAGACATCTAGGCAATAATCAATCACTGAAGGGGAAGTGATGATTTCCATGAACGAGGTTTCATTGAGACATCTTGAATCTGTTCTACTCCTCTAACCATTGATTTTTAATTTGTTAAATTGATCCCTTTCCCAAACATCCACAATGTCTCTGATGAATGTGAAATTGGTAGATAAGAAAACGCTCATAGCTGCTCAATCAGCATGTTGTTTCCCAGGTAGGTAAACTGGGAAAGAACATTTCACAGTGATTTTTTTTTTCTGGCTTCATTTTCATAGAGATTAATAAATTAAAGACAGTGACACAGCCATCGTCACTCTCCAGGTGGTGACAGTTGACACAGGGTGGAGTGAATAATACAGTATATCTTTTTTCCAATTAGCTTAGAGCAGTGCTTCTCAATTATTTCCTGTTATGCCCCCTCTAGGACAATGAAAACATGTCACCCCCTCCCACACTCTCCACTGCAGCTATACACCTCTGCATAACACTGTATCCTTACTAACATTAAAGAAAACAAAAACGGAAAAATAAATATACGTAGATCAACTTAGAATAAAGAATAACTTTAACATTGTACTTTAGTCTGTAAGAGAAAAAATATTTTATGACCCTTACGTCATTCCTGATAGAAATCAAATGAAATTCAATTATTCTTAGGACCTTTATTCTGCTTTCCCCCCCACATATTAACACTGATTAAAGTACTTCTGGTGATCAGATTGGTCCCTCTTCTGTTATTTGTATGCCAGGTGTAACATTGCAAATACCTTTTTTTTTTCAAGTCTGAAGCCTATTAGTTCACAATGTGATGGCTGCTGCAGTCCAACACTTAGCAATGGAGCAGTAGAAGGGCTTAGAGGGAGATGGTATGTCCAGCACGGTCCCTTAACTCTTCTGATGCTGAAGCCAATCAGGGGTTCCTGTCACCTGGTCAATGACTTCCACACAAATACATCCCCATGTTTGTTCAGCAGGACATATATTGACTGATCGACTGAGTAAAGAAACAGAGGATGTTTCTGAGGTGATCGTCTTGCCACTGTCTCCTTACACGAACTTGCTGAGCCAGCGGATACTACATTTACAGCTTTCAGAGCGATGAGGACGCCTGTCTGTCTTGCCCTTTGAACAGGTGCCATTATATTGAGAGTATCAACTTCCTAAAAGGCTGCAAGCAAAGTGACTGCTTTGTGTTCGTGTCCAAGGAGAACACTGCTTCTGAAACGGCAGAGAGGGAGAGCAATCAGATGATCCTAGTTTGAGAGTTATTGAATCCAACTCTGACTCATTCTGACTACAAATATATTTAATACAGACTGGGAAGAAAGATCATTTTAACTCCCCATTTGACAGTCAGCAGGCAGTTGGCTGACAAAATAAAAGCCAATTTACAGAATCCCATTGCTGGTCTCCACAAGGGGCATCACTGGACGACCTCCATTCATTTACAACACGTTGCGTCAATGCCAACTTCCTCGTTTCATTTCCTCTAAAATAAATATATAAAGAAAAATCTTCACTCCAGACAACTGATGATGTCGTCATTGAAGCAGAGGATGCGGACAGCAATTTGGCGGATCTATACACGGAGGGTGTTAAAGACGCACGCCCGGAGAGAGAGTGGCCTCAAAAGCATTGTGTCTGCTTTAAGCAAGGCAATAAACCATGCAGCATTTCATCAGCAATGAACAAGTGGCATGAGAAGAAAGGGAACAGTAAAAAAAGTGCTCTGCACACAACAACAAACTTTTCCAATCAATCCATTTGCTCATGGAGATGGGGTGAAATTAAGGGCCATTGTGGACAGGGGTTAAATGGGGAGTAAGAGCTGTTGACAAATACTCTTCATCCTCAGGTATCAGACAAGGTAGGGGCTGTTAGAGATGGGGGTGAAGGAAGAAAGTAGGAAGTGAGGCTCATAAGGACAGCAGGAGGGATGGGACAGTTAGCAGGGAGAGGCAGAGCCATCAAGAGGGCGTTAAGAGCCTCTCAAAGCACTAATGACAATGAAGCGTTGACACGAGTTCCCTGACATTACTGACGCCCTCACTTCCACTTAGCATAAACATTTACCTCCTCGCAGAACGCAGTTGTCGCATCCTAATTATTCTGCCTTCAACCTGTGCGCCTCGCTCTGCTCGTCATTCTCCCTTGCCTCTCCGTTCTCAGGCGTCATCTTCCCATCCTGTCCACCCACCTCCTCTTCGCCACCCTTTAAATTGTTCCTCAAGACACCGGTTAAGTCAGAACTTTCCAGTTTTCATAGATTACTGCTGAATTAAAAAAAAAAAACATTCCTTTCAAGAAATGGTGTTGTTGGTGTTCTCTTTATTCTTCATAGAAAATCAAATAAATTCTCAGCTCAAACATTGATTTTCACGAGAGTGACAATAGCAAAAAAAGGTTTTCTCATTTGAGCCACTTCCATATGCGGCTCTGAAACTGATGTTTCACTTTGTTTCACCGAGTTCACTCACATCAATTTCTTGCCAGTAAAGGTGGTAAAAGTTAAATATGGAAGCTCACAGCAAAGACAACTGCGAGATTGCAAATTATAATATATTTAACATATAAATTAGAAAATTATTTTTCTTTTTTGCCCACTGCCTGTTATCACAGCAAACAATGCCAAAATAAATACCGGCTTTGCTATTTTATTATATTGGATAATTATATGGCATGCAGATGGTGTTTTCTATTCAGCATCAGTATCATTGATGTAAATGTGGGGTCAAAGTATTCAAACATCCATGTGTGCAGTGTAAAGAAATGGAAATGAGATCCTTTCAATCACAGGGTGAACATATTTTATCCCTGTATCACGTGGGCATCAATAATGGTTGTTGAAAAAGTGACATCATTAAAAGCAATTTGTGAATGAAGGCATGTTTATAACCACGAGGGGGAGACATTATTCAGCTGTCATTTTATTAAATCTTAATTACCGGGTATTTAGCCTTTTTTTTTCTTTAACCACAAAAAACATATTTTAGGGGGTGATTATGAACTATGGTCTGAGTTGCTACTCATTGTTCAGAGGAATTTATCAGCTCACATGAGACAGTTTAATGACAATAACGAGCCATCCATCAAACCCCTCAAGCATTTTAATTTGCTACTTGTACAGGCTCATCCTGTTGGCAATGGAATCGTGTGTCAGGACTCTCTTCATTTCATTCATTCATTTATGAGGCAAATAAATCATGAAATACTAAGTATATTATTTTAATGCAGAGTAATTTGTCTCTGAGTGTCTCCCACGTCCCCTTTGTTTTCACCTCTATTATCCCCTTATTATCAACGTTGTCTGGTCTTATTTCTCTACGTTGTTCCGTCCTGTTAAAGTCTTAACGATTACTATTTTCACCATCATCCCTCTCACTTCAATTTCTCTCACTCTCATCTCTTTTCTGGTCTTCTGGAGACACAATTCTCTACCTTATTGCTCCGGTTGAGGTAGAGACTCAATTAAAGCAAAGGGGCCAGGAGAAAATAAGATTAACAACACAGACTTTTACCCACAATGCCCTGCGGGGCTCAATTTATCTTGAGGAATGCTCAGCCTGAAAAAAAAAGAAACTGTGACTGACACCTCTAACCTTCATTGGGACGTAATCTTCATCTTTAGCACTCAGAGATCTAATTAATTAGGGAGAATCTCATTTCCTCACTAATGTAACTGGACAGAGGAATGATATAGAGGGGAGAGAAGGGAGGACAAGGAGGATGCTGAGTAGAGGATGGATGGAGATGGAAGGGGAACGGAAGGCTGCAGTATCTCATTAATGCCCCATGAGCGGCATCAACCTTGCTCATTTCAGGAAAGAACAAGAGATTGTGCGGCGGTGGTGTTCACACCAAATACACTGTATTGATTTCAGCTGCCAGAGGTCTGGCTGCTGGCCATCGCATAAGGAGACACTGCAGCAAGTCTTTAGCATGGAATCTCTCGGTAATGCACTCCCGTGCACTAGACTTCGCATTCAATGTGTTTACGCATCCAGTTTCACGTGGAAATTTACGCAAAGGTAGTTAATAAATGTTCATTTTGGCTCGCTTAAAGTCAGGCTAGGGTTATTTATTTAACCTTTATTTAAGCAGGTAAGTTAATTGAGAATTATTTTTCTTTTTCAATTACAACCTGGACATAAGTTGCATGTTTTTGGTGGTCGGAGGAAGCCGGAGAACCCGCAGAGACCCCACGCAGACACTACATGTGTTAAAAGAGCTAAGACCAATTACAAATCATTGTTTGTTTGTTAAGTGTGACACTTTAAAAGTATCTCATACACTCTCACAGACAAGCATGAAAGCCATCATATGTGAGGACATTTGATCTGATCGGAAATCGTTTTGTCTTTTTGCTGCAGCGCATAAATTATATAAAGTGTGAATTCAAGTCGATAAATCATTCACTCATCTTGAGCAATGAAAGCAAAATGAGTATGGATGTGACACATGTTCTGTTGTATTTAATCCTATGAATGAATGAATGTCATTTAAGATAAATTGAAGATAATTAATAAAGAAAGCTCCTAAAAGGTCAACGTATGCTTCAATTTCATTTGTAGGTGAAGGCTATCATAATCTTCACATTTACATGTCTTAATATCATGTTTCTGGTGGCTATTAGAGTCCGTCTCTGATTCATCACCCAGCCGCCTGCGCTAGCTACATTAAAACAGAAACACAAATCAATGCCAAAAAAATAATTTCATTCATCATCAGCAATAGGCAGAGTTGTCGACGTGCACGAGGCATAAATCATCGTTACACTCCACAACATCAGCCACTTCCTGGAACACTGAACAGTATGTGGATGAAATATTTCTACTGACTATTTCTACATTCTAAAAATGAAAAAAATGATCTCTGAATACATTTCACACCACTGTGGCTGCATTTTATTTATATATACTATTGGCCTTCGTTCTCGCTTTGCTTGCATATATACGTTTCGGTATCTTTAAATTACTTTGGCGAGTTTCGGCTTCTTTGTTGCTGTTCTGAATAAAATGCCTTTTGCTGAAAAATTGCTCTCCACTCTGCACCGTCCCAGATCTTACTCGCCCATTAAGCTTCCAACTGCAGATATCGAACCTGCACTTCACTTGCTCTCAGATCACCCCTTCCTTCTTTCTGGCAACCTCACAGGCTGTTCCGCACCTTTCCACAGCTGAGCTTCCATGCCTGCTCGCTTGTCCTCTTCCCCTGGGGGGGGGGGGCACCTCTCTACCCATACTTGACTGTAACTCTGCACCACCCGGCTCATCTACTCACTCCATTCCAATCTCCAGAGCATAATTGGGGAATGAAAGGGAGTTTATAAAGTGAAGTGCGCGTCAGATCTGCTGTAATGAAATCTTATCAATGTGCTCCCTCTGCTATATTATTTGCATATAAATGGCATAATGTAATAACTCATCCCACCTACCTGGGAGGAGTAAATATTTCTCTGTCTGCTTTGTCTCATTGCAGTGACATACGGAAACGAGACGCTAATTGAAGAGAGGAAAACGCCTTTATATGACGACTGACATTCAATTATGTTTGTGGGCTCAGATCAGGTGGCGGACGCAGAAATACTAAAAGCAACGTTTTACAGAGCGGCACCTCTGAAGGCAGCGGAGCGTGTAATTTGAATGGCTGTTTGATGGGCCCGGGCTGAATGGCGCGCCACTGAATGGAATCACTATGTTATGACCAGCAAGTAATTGGATGTCCACAGTGAAGTGTTGACAGCAAAAGGGATGCGAGGCAGACGGCAACAAAGAGGAGACAGACAGTAAGGGAGAGAAAGAGGAAAAACATTAAATGATGAAAATCAGCAAGAAAACAATGTGATGAAGAGGAACGATGAGGGGGGACAAGAATATCGTCTTTGTTGTCTCTGCAGGCGGAGAAAGTGAATGCTGCTTTCCTAAAGAGTAGAACCTGCCTCCTCGGTTTTCATTCATCACAGCACACACACACACACACACACACACACACACGCACAGAGTCACTCTGGTCACTGAGCCAAAAAAGCCATTGGACAATATAAGCTTCCTTATCAGTCAAATACAGTCAGGCCTGGCAAGGCCGCTCCTAGCAAACACTGGGTCACTCTGCTTTCAAACTACACAGTTGATCAGGAATAATTGCTTACATTCGACCATTTCCTGTCACTCCGGGTTTGTGTTAGTTAATCATAAGTGAGCCTCAAATACACACACACACAAAAAAACAAGATCGTTTGTTGACAGATGTTGCTGAGCGCACACACCATTAAAAGTATTTTTCATAGAATGTTTCTTTTTCTTTTCATTCTTATTCTTATGTATCGGACTTAAACTGAAGAATGCTGCCGTCATTCTCTGGTGCAAAACAAATTGTGATCATTAAGCTCCGCTATCTGAAAGTCACCTTCAACAAAAAAACAAAAACAAACAAACAAAAACTGCACTAGCTGTTTTTAGTGCTAAGAAATGCAAGCTCTCACAATGTATCTCAAAAGACGGAGGAAGGGTAAAAAGGTCAAGTCCATATTTGTTAGCAGCACTTGTGCTTGGCAACAGTGAATGAGGAAAATAAAACCTTTTAACCAGCAAGAACCTCGGAGCAAACTGGACAGGAGGTTCGACGCCCCGCCTTTGATGCTTGGGCTGGATTAGACAAAGAGAAGGAGAATTTTGCGAGTATCACATCACTTCTCCTCTTGTTTTACCACGAGTCTGGCTACAGTGAGATTTAACGCCAAGGGTTAAATCCACTCAACTCCACTAACCTAAAAGCACAGGTGGCTCTGTGCACTCTCTGTGCATGCAAGTCTGCATGTCAAGGGATTTTGGGTCTGTTGAAGCTGAAGGACATGCACAGCAGCCTTGATCCGACATTTACAAGTAGCCTGCTGATGAACATCAGAAGATATCAATGATATGCCTGGTCATTATCAGTATGAACAAAGCAGTGATGCAGACATTCATTTATCCCACAAACAGGATTTTGATTGGAGCAACTTCCCATATAATTTAGTTTTGCTTAGATTTGCAATCTCATTTTTTTTCTCGATGTTATTGATGCAATCTTTTTCTTCGTTTGGGAGATCCACATTCACAATCTAAATTGTGAAAGTGGCCCAGCTCGAAATTGAAAATGCCAGATTTTAACCTACTTTCGCCTGCAGTGAGAAAAAGAGCCAGCATATGCAAAAATCATTGCCTCAAAACCCAACCTCAAAAAATTTAATTAAACAAACTATCTATCTGAATGTAAACATCACACACACACACACACACACACACACTCTTTCTATCTCCATGTAATTCAACTTTGGCGAACACAGAAGGGGATGGAGAGGTCAGCCGAGTTCATCGATTCAATGCCCTTAGCTGAGACAGCTCCCAGATTGGCCAGACAACATTAGAGAGTCAGAAAGTCGCACTGCCATTAGCAGCCTGTCCTCTCTGGTAACCCTTGTGTAGGCAGACACTCCATATACTGAAATCGATCATAATGATGTGTGTGTGTTTAATATGTGTGCTTAATGCCTGTGTGTGTGTGTGTGTGTGTCACCACCAAAAGATGCCTGTGTGCATGTCTCCAAAACGAAACTTTAAATACACTGGAACCTCGGTTCTCAAACATCTCGGTTTTCGAGTTTAAAATGCACGTAGTTACATATTAATATAACTGTAGTCATGTAAATGGACATTTATCTGGTGCGTAGGAACGGATTGATCTAGTTTCCATTATTTCTAATGGGAAATATAGTTTCGGTTTTTGAACAAATTGGTTTTTGAACAGTATTACGGAAATAATTATGTTCAAGAACTGAGGTTCCACTGTATATTCTACATGATGTTCAAAGAGCTTCACTACCTCACTCTCACCAGCACCAAGTTTGAATCAAGGTCAACATCATAAGTGTGTGTGTGCGTGTGTTTGCGCTGTCATTAATTGTTATTCGTCCTTTGTCAATGAATAATAACAGTTGCATTAAAGGTTTCTTGACCAAGATAACACAGATTTTCCGCCAAATCTATTTGTTAGTGTGCGTGTATGTGAGGGATATTTGTCAGCGTGTGTGAAGGATTACAGCTCCTGAGCTGCAGGTGTCTTGCATGGCTGCCCCTGCCAGCAGCGTGTGAATGTGTGTAAATGGCTGAATGCTGACTTGTGCTACAAAAAGAAAGAAAGAAGAATCTTTATAAATGCAATCCATGAATCACAACACACAAATACAGCTGAGGAGGAGCATCAGATTTAGTAAACTTGAGGCACCTCATGCCAGCGTCCGCACCAATTGTTTTCTGATTCACAAGTCAAGCAAATTATTTTACAGTTCACCTCTCTCCTGGAAATGCTCAGCCATTCGTTATTAACAGTTATTAACTCCCTCATTTAAAGTAACCATTGATTATTAAGCTTTAAAAAGCCTAGACTTGACTTAGAGATTTTGGACATACATTCCTGTCCTTTCTAAAACGCTTGACAAAGCAGTTACTTATCAGTCTTATCAGTTTCCAGTCAGGTTGCCGTGGGAACTGCAGAAAGAGCAAACGGTCAAAAATGCAAATGCCCATTAACTTGCCTCTATTGTCTTGTTTGGATCAATACTGTTCACTCTATATAAAGCATGCTCCATAAACTTTCATTGTGCAGATGGTGTGCAATTACACCAGATGAAACTCATCAGACAGCAGAACTTCAGGCTTGTTTTCAGGACAGAAAACCTGGATGACCAGTCATTTTCTGCTCTTCAACTTAGACAAAAACAGAGCTGGCCCTAAACGCCTCAGAAAGATGTGCTTTAACATTACACTCTGTTATTCTTCTTCGGGGTATGTCCCTTAATTCCATCAAGGACCGCTTTCTTTGACCTACATTGTATCAGGCTCTCCTCCCACGGAACCATCTTGTACTCATCATTTGCGAGGCAGACTCCATCTCTGCATTGAAGTTAAGACATGAGCCTCTTCCTCCACTTGTGCTTTCTCCCTCTTTTGCTCTCTGTCCCTATCTAGCCAACTGGTCAAGGCAGATGGCCACCCACTTCTCCCCCCCTTCTCCGTGCATGAAGCCACAGCTAAGTGAGAAAAACGAGTCAAGTGTCTTGAGTTACACCTGAATTATGTCTGAGGGATTTTTGCAGGAAGGAGAGGGAAAGTTTTTCTATCTATCACTACTTCATCCTTCTGTTGTGTAAACGCGTCTCTCTCACTCTCTCGAACACAAATCCAGTGAACACATATGCTGGACATGCTGTCTGCAAAATGTACGGTCTGGAAGGCAGATGGAATCGATGGGTGTCATGCCGGAGCCATATCTTTGAGACTGTGCTGGAGGGCCTGGGTGTAAATCTGTCCAGAGCTCGAGGAGGACAATTTAAAACTTTTGCCTTCTGCACTTCCATCTGTTTCTGCTGACTCAAGAAATCTCATATTTCTTTCTGTTTTTTTTTTTGTCTTTTCTTTTCCAGAAATGCTGCACAGCGGCTGGACTGTTAACCTTGAAACATCTAGCAGATTAATAAATTATTATTATCCATGCTGGAACGAAGAAGGAGGGGGGGTGAAGGTAGATTCAATGTGAAGACAATCCTTGCTGCTCCAAGCTGATACAGCCTTTAGGTGTTCATGGATTAGTCACAGCTGTTTGGATTTAATTGAAAATAAAATGCCATATTGGATTACGCTTCTGTAGCTTTGAGGGTATTTTAAAGCAAATATATTTCAGGTGCATTACTACTATAATATGACTACATGCTTTTTATACCCTTTAGGTACACCTTGCATCCACGGTGTCTTACAAAACTGAGGCTCCCACAAGGCTAATTGATTACAACAAAAATCAATTTCTGTGTATCAGAAGAAAAGCTAAACTAAAAGCTAACTAAATAGATGTTGGCAACAGAGAATAACTTGATGAACTGAATCAGAGTATAATGAGGTTGAATTTGAACACGTCTTCCATTATGCACAGTCAAACACCAGCTTTGTAGAAATAGAAATACATCTCGGCTGGTGGAGCGGTGCTGATGTGATGGCTACTTTTTCTTTGATGGCGTGTCATCTTTTGAAAGATCTAAGACATGCTACTCTTGTAAAGTCTCACTCGTCAATCGAAGCGTGAAAAAGCGTCAAGATGGTCGCACGTCTCTCGAGCCAATCTCTCAATCGCCTCGCAAAATAGAGCACAAACAGCGCTCCCTGCATCGATTCACATCTCACTCTGCTGCACTTTTAATCAATTAGGGCCTCTATTAAACAGTTTCCTGTAACACAAGGAGCGGCTCATCAGGCCGGTTCCAGCAGTTCCGGATGGGAGGTTTTCAGCCAGGCTTGTTGGACACCGCCCGAGCTGGCGGATGAGTGTGTATCACCTCAATTAAACTATGCGCTAAGTGTCTGACAACAGCAAATATTCCTCTTCCAGGGGCGAACCCAATCGATGTTCTGGCATTCGTTACCCCTCTGAAAAACCAATCATGCCGTTGTCTCACTCCAGTTAGACGTGGAAATAGAGACTGTCATTTGTCTTCCGCACATGCTCACTGTATCATATGACACCACACACACACACACACTTTACTCGACTTACTGGCATCGCTAGTGACATGGTTTGAAAAGTACCTGCTATATCTTCCGCTCTGTTCCGCTCGGACCACATGCTGACGCACACTCACAATCTACACCCACCTCCCTGTCGAGTAAAATGGAGGCGATGGAGGTGACGATGTCGCCTCTCTCAGCATCAATGTAGAACATGTTCGAGGTAGGGTTGGCTGGCGACTGCCTGACGATATTGTAGCGCAGTGCGGCATTGTCTGTCGCGGGATCATCTGCGTCAAACGCCATCATCCTCATCACTGTGGTTCCTGGAGAGAACAGAGGGCAGACAGGGCTGAGTCCAAACACAATCATTTGTGCCAGGTGCAGGTGCCATGTACAGGTGCAGCAGAGGGAACTAAATCCTGTCACGAGTGAAATACATTTGCAGGAATGAAACGCTTTCGGAAGCAGCAGCTGGAGCCGCTTTGGAGAGTTAGAGCAACGATTCAGCAGTAAAACAGATTGAATTCAGGATTAACTGCTGCAAAGCATTAACGTAAAAACAGCCTCTGAATTAAGACTGAATGAAATGAAAACCGAAATGAAAGGAGACAGATACATGTTGATCTGGAAATCAACATAATTGCTGGAATACAAATTCATGCAAGCGCGTCCACTTTGTCATCAACATGATGCTTCGTCAGTATCACAGCGTGCTTAGAAAGCTAAAATGAAAGCAATCATGGCAGCAGGTGCGCACAAAGAAAATAGTTGAAGATCCTCAGATAGTCCCTCAAAAAGTTATCCTTTGATATTAATATGTTTTCTCCCTGGGGTCAGCTCTAACAGCAGGGTGCATTTTAGGTAATGGGAACAAAAATGGAAATCCTGCCCCTGCAGCTGAGCTAAACTAGGAGGCAATCCTTGACACATCCTTAACTCTCAATCTCTGCCTCTTTGGTAAAATAGACTCACCCAGATTTAGCAGGAGGCAACCTAATCCACACAGAAATGTACATGCAAATGCATGAAAATGCAATTCTATGCGTGCATGCGTACACACACACAGAGACAAACTGCTTGTAGTCAGATATTTCTTTTTAAATTAACATCTGCTTAATAAGATATCTGACTCAGTCTTTGGAATTATGTTAGACTAAATTCTGACAGGGCGTTGCGTATAATGTTCAGAAATATACTTCAATAAAGCTGAGCTTTAAAGCTTTTACTTTAAGTCGTGGGGTTTCTCATACAAATCATTATTCAGACTAAGCAGAAAAGGTTCTGTGAATTTCATTGGCATCAATATGTCTCATAAGAGACAACTATTTGTTGTGGATGATGAAGTGATTCGGGATTTGCTTCTGAAAAATGCAATCAAGCAAAGCAGTTTCTTTTTTTTAAAATAAAACCTCCATTACCTGAGATAAAACAAAATCTTTTCTGAAATGATTAATGCCACAGATGTTGATTCGATAAAGCAGCCGGAGGTTCTTAATCAACCAACATTCTGAACTAAACATAAAATAGCAACACTGCATATCGTAGCTCATAAACATTGATCTGTTTTCATACTTCTTAATACTTTGCCACAGGACATTAGCCAAATTACTCAAATAAAGTGGGGGGGCGACTGGAAAAATATTTCCACGTTAAGAAATCGTGGCTTAGTAGCAAACTTCTTCAGTCCAGTTGAAGTTAATGAGGGGCAGAGAGGCGTCGGTTTTATCCCCTTTCCATTTGCACTTCAAGGTGAACCATTAATGGTTAAGTAGACCAGTAATCCTTCCTCTGCAGAATAATTACACAGTCCCATCTCCTTCATTACCCAAAGTCTGTTCCACTTCACACCTCGAAAGCCACACTGTTAAAGACGAGTCCGCATGAATGTGACACACACACACACACACACACACACACACACACACACAATTTTGCACACTAACCAACAGCAAATTAGAGTGCTTAAAAACTATGACTAAAATGGTTATCTTGAACAGATCTCAGTAAATTATGTTCTCATGCTGCCGCAAAGTGAGGGCTCTCAAATGCAACGCAATCACATTACACGTTTTATATGACATCAGAGCCAGTGTGACCCTCCCTAAGCAGGCCTCATTGTCCACATCAGATACCGTAATTCCACTGGTAAATGAGTATCATCTAAGCAGCAAGCCTTCCTCACTATAGAAAACATTGCAGCATTAGCATCAATCAGCATTCTGTAATGGGACAACTCTAACAACCAACGTCTGTTGTGTTTAATCATAATGTGATAACGTGGGCGGCCTTGCTGAAGATATGTTGCCCTCTTTTATCAGTTTCATCCTCTGGCATGGAGCTACAGCCCAATCAATCTGAGCTATATTCCATGGGGTACGGCAGGATAAATGTGAAAGCACAGGGCAGCCATTCCACCCGCAATCACTTGGGCCCCATTTAAATTTTCTGCTGGATGACAACAGCTCCAACTGGATGGAAAAAGATCTACAGTAAACAGAGACGATAGCGACTGTGTAAATACTGGGTGTAGCACGTCAATTAATTTATTTTGCAATGCGTTGCATCTGTGTGGTTGCTCAGTCCAAACAAAAAATAGAGAAGCAACCAGGCAGGAATTTGATGTGTAACCACAAATTCCCACGTGAAATGATGCAGAGATTGACACCGTAAAAGGAAGCACACACACACACACTCACAGATGAACACATTGTGGATTGATGTCATCCAACAAGGCTGATGGGACACGGAGCTGTTGCTTACAGCTAACTCCTCATGCCTTTCTCAAACACCAAGGGAAATTAGTGGGGGATGGCAGATCACTAGGCGCCGCCAGAGAATTCACACAGTGCGAAAAGCCAAGGTGGAGCAAGAGAACACCGACACCATAGAGAAAAGACTGACACGACTGAAAGGAGCAGAGACGGAGCCGCTCTATTGTCAGGTGTGAACAAGGTCACATAAAGTTCAAAGATTAATCACGTTATGCAAATTAGGTCGAGGTATTCAGCGGTGACTGACAAAACACTTTTCATGTGGAGCAAGATGCAGAACAAGAGAGAGAGAGAGAGAGAGAGAGAGGATATTTTGGGTTGTTGATAGGGTTCTGGTCACTGCACCACTGAATTGCACATTGTGTCAGAATTTTAACTTTTAACTCAAATAAAGATTTTCTTTCAGTAAATTACAGGTGCTAAATAAAACTCAATATGTCAATTGGGATTTCATTTAAATGGCGAGTTCATCATTGAACTAATTTGTAGTCAAAGTCATTTTGAATGATCAATGTCTGTATTCGCGTCTTAGTCTTTTTTTTTGTAAGTATTTTGCCAGCAAATTTTGATGAAACCGCACAACCAGTCTTTAAATATTAATTTAAGGATGTTTTTATTCCTTTGCTTCAAATTTGATTTTTTAAAATCTAGACATGAATACTTACACTACTATATTAGTCATATTACTACATATCACATAATACATTCTTCAGCACACCCAGACCAGCAAAATTATTTAACACACATTTCTGCTTAAACTTTGAGCTCCTTGAGCAGCAGCTCACGACAATCAGCTAAAGAGCAGCAAATCTTATTCAACGCCGTGGTGGCGTTTTCAGTCAGAGAAATACACAAATAAGTAATCATTTCAGGTGAAGTAGGTTTACCTAAGGCTTCGATAAATAAAACCAGCAGATTATCATCAGATGTATTGATTAAATAATGTCCCAACTATTCCAAAGGACATATATAGAAGAATAATGTACTTCTATGGTTTTATTTCTTTGTATAATAATTTATGCATGTCTAAAATTTGTTTTCTGTCAGGCTGCAAATACATACAGATGTGTCCATTAGTATTAAGTAACAAGTCCGATTTGTATGACATATTATATTGAAGGAATATTCAGCCTGCCTCCTGTTACCTGAGCTCCTTGTTTGGGTGCTGGCCGGTCTGAAACATTGAAATCATTATTCTGCAGACATTCTATCTTTTATTTTATATTCATTTATGCATGGTAATAAATCACGTAGATTTACATCGCAATGAAAGAGTGCCTGTTGTCCAATTAAAAATACATAAATAAATAAACAAACATTGAGGCCTTTCGGAAAGTCATTTTTGTGCAACACGGTTATAATATTTCTTATTATTGAAAAATAACATGGAATATGATGATGCTCTGGGGTTTTGACATACAATTTTCCTGTGCTTGTCAAGCAATGTGGTTTCTCCATTCTACCTCAGCCAGTTCTTTGGTAAAAGCTAGATAATTTATACTGGATGCAAACCAATGCAATCCACAGAGATGGATGAGCAACACACAGACATTCAGCATCTTATTACAAGTCAGACAAAATTAATATTGAAAGGTTACATAAAACATCCATGAAAATTTGGATGCTATATAAACATTTTTTAAAAACATACATTTGTGCTGGTGGTCATCCTGATGCCAAGGAACAAGTCACTGATTGACAGAGATGACAGAAGGACAGTTATTGCTTTCATTACAGGATACTAATTACACATTTGTGTAATTATAAATAACAGGTTAATGAGAATACAAATAACACACAAGCTAATGAACGGAAAAAAATGGCAAATAACTCCAGTATAAATAATGGAAATCAGGGCTGAGTAATTAAATCAAAGCATAACTTGATAATTGAAAATAAAACTGTTTTTATTTAGCAATTTGAAAGATGAAAAGTGAGGCGATAATGTGTAAATAAGAATGCAATCAAGATGAACAATCAACCACTGGTGGCTCTATTCCAGAGAAGTATTCATGAGTCTGATAGTCGTTTAAAAACCTGTGCTTAAAATGTTCATGTTTGAAGAATTAAATTCGATTTTTTTTTTTTAATATTATATAAGGATTAACTAAACATAAACTCCAGATATCTCCATGTATTATTTTTATTGGAATAAATTTAATGGACAGAAATGGTTTAATGCCGCTGCACACATTACAAAGGTCAAATACAAATTATTAAGGTGACATACTGGATATATTGTTGTGTAAAAATGTCAGCAGCCACGATGCATGATCCAATCACTGGTGAATAAAGTATCATTGCCGTGTGGATCTAATGCTACATGGCATTTTCAAATTAGTAATTATTCCTGTTCTGACAAAACAACCATTTGTTGTTTTTTTAACCAAAATTAAACATATATATATATATATACTATATATATATTGGTTCCCAATTAGTCAACACATTCCATCTCTCTCTAAGGTTGATCAACACTTATCCATGCAGGGAAACATGGATGGGTCCATAAATAGAGTCACCACAAAGACCGGGGGGAATCTAGAAGAGCAGAGGATGTTCCTATTGTGACAGTTAAGAAAAACAACAGATACCATTGTTAGAAGGTTGGGGAATAGCAGGCTCAAGACAATGAGTGGGCAGCCATATAAAAAAGATTTCAACAATCTTATTGGCAGTCATCTCCATTTTGTCCATTTTCTACACCTGCTTGTCCAACATGCACTGAGAAGCAAGGAAAACATAGATATTTGCTATTTCATCTAACAACACATCGATTGTGTTGGTGCCGCCGTTGCAATCTGTCTGAATGTTTTGAACTTAGTTTGAAAGGAGTTTGAATCACAAGGTGAGATTAATCTTGACGTGACTCAGGAAAATGAACCAAAGCCTCAAGATACTCGTTAAAATGCAAGACCCTGGGGAGAGATTTGAATTAGAGAGCACAATCTCTCACACAGGAGTTAATGCATAAAGTAAGCCAAATAGCAAAAGGCAGGTTAAACAAAACAGACGTACGTGCACAATGATTAAGTAGAGTTGATGAAATGTCAATTATTTATTGAAATGTTTCTTCATATTTTAGAAAGGAATATTTTTTTAATGTGGCGATTAAAAGGAAACAGTGCTCAAATTGAATATTTTGTAATTAACTTTAAGGACATTTGTCAGCCACTTAATGATACTTTCACATCACTGTGTCATGTCAACTACTTTCTACTTTCTGATCAGGAATCATATCCAAAAGTTACATTACATGAACACATACAGTATCCCAAATACTGTAGATAAAAACAGATAAAACGTAAATGATTAGATTTATTCATTTGAATATGGAAGTTAATAATTTACTACCCAGGAGCGCCTGGGTAGGGATAATACCTGGAGGGCAGCTGATGGCAAAGGTCACCTCCTCTATTTAGGGATGGCCACTCCAGTTTGACATACATGTCTTCTTTAACTCATCTCTCCAAGATGTGTAGATTGTTATCCTCAAAAGAATGGCCCTTGGCCCTCAGGTGCGGCTGGACTGCTGAGTCCTGCCCTGAGGTGTCTGATCTCCTGTGTTGTGCCATCCGCTTGTGGAGCATTGCAAGGAACTGCATGTGCTACACCACCCAGGTAGTTTATTGGTGTATTTTTCTCAGGCCGAACCCAACCTTCCTCTTAATGCGTAAAAGGATGTCGAGTTTTTATTAAACCTCCGATTCAGTTTCTCCAAAAAACCTTGCCAAATATGGGATGTCTTTCCGTTTGCCTTCCCTCTCCTTGGGTCTGTTTTGGGTTTTCTGGTGTATTTAACAAAAGCCCAGGTGGGGTATCCACATTCTTGCAGTGGGTTCTGTATGTGTTCCTTCTCCTTCCCCTGTGCAGTTGAGGGTACATTAATGCGTGATGGGGTAGGGTCTTGATGGCTCCTACTGAGTGTTGCAGAGCGTGGACTCGAACTGTAGATGTTGGTCTGTGTTGGTTGGGATATCAGAGAAACTGAAGTGGATCACATCACCAGATAAACTGTATCACCAAATAACGGAACATCTTCTCTGAATGTGTGAGATTAACAGCAACGTCCAAGAGATGATAGCTTCCCATGCAATTCTAAAAGCGAACTCAGCTGGGCTCTGTGATTCTCCAACCCATAATCTCTCTTCTCCTCTGCCATTGAGGTTTCAGCTAACAACTCCACTTACTAAATCAAGACAAAAGATACTTCAATTAATTACCCTCAAAAATTGCTCTAATTCTGTACCAGGGCTCAGTGACTAAAACTAAAAACCTATTAGTGGGCATTCATCTGATCGCACGCAAGGAAAGGGAGGCAATCAGTGCAGAGCAGGCAGCTACTGTACAGCGGGATGAGACAAAAGACGAAAGGAGTATTAAAGCCAGTCACAGACAAGTTGAGGGATTTTTATTTGATTTTAGGATTTCGGATTTATTTTGATTTTAAATGCTGGCTCTGTGATAATGCAAAAAAAAAAAAAAACATTTCTGACTAATTTTGAACACTTTTAATTAAAAGGGTTAATGCCTGAAAATATTTGATAGTATCCCTTTTTTGTCCCAGGATTAGAACATCAAAATCAGTCAGACAGAAGCAAGACCTGAAAGTTTAAAACATACACGTTACTGCCTTAATTTATTCATTCATTTATTTGTAAATTCCTTTTTATATTTACAGCAAAGTAAAGTTAAGAGCCAGCAGCTCTTCTAACTAGTCCTGCTGGTAGGTCTTTATGCTAACATGTTGATGTTGAACAGGTTTAATGTTAGCTTATTCACAGAAACAGATTTAAGATGTTGCCATGTCAACATTTTCTGATCAGCAAAAAACAAACAAACACAAAAAAAACAGCAAACCTACAGTTTGATGATGGTGCAATATGGAAAGTCAGGAAGTTCATCTTGAAGGATGACATGTCTGAATCAAATTCCATTGCAATCGATCTAAGAGGAGCGAGAGCACACATAATGGATGGATCTGTTATTGTCAGTTGAATCGCCAAACTTTATTGCATCTCTGTGGGAGATGATGGGGACGAGGAAGAGAATGAAACCAATAGATGAGTGCTGACATAAGGCCAACCATCCAGTTTGAAAGATGACATATTCAGAAGGAGAAGAAAGAGACAAGTGTATGTGTGTGTGTGTGTGTGCTCCCACCCACAGTGTTGTTTTTCACCCCAAATGCACTTCCTGCTCGGGATAAAACTGTCCAATCATCATAAAGCTGTGCTGAGTTGTATAATATGTACAACTCAGCAACTGATTTGTATCTCCATTACAGCTCGACATGAATCTTACTGTCCTCAAATATATTAGTATGCATTAAAAGTAAATGAAAAACTGCAACAGAGTTCCACCCAGCCAATAGGTTCGCACAAAAGGAGAAGAAATTTTTAAGGGCAGAAACAAACAAAATGAAGGCATAAAAGAATAAAACTTTCACAGACAAAACACAAACTTCCTCCAGCAAGCCAGCGTGAGACACACAGCAAATAGGTTATAGTGATAGGAATCACTAGTCAAAAATGCAGGGGTTGAACACGCCTTCCTTTAAGCAGCGTTCCTGATTGATACCCCGAAACAACACGACCAATGGTATTAAAAAAAAGACCTGATGAAGTGATTTATATGCAATGTATTTCTTATTTGGCATTTGCTTCGCTGTGCTCTGAATACTTGGATCAATTTGTCATTTTTATTCTTTCATGAACTTGCCTCAGCTGCAGGCTGGAGACACAGATAACTAGTCCTCCCCTGCTCTATGTTTGTCATGGATTAGAGGGCTATAATGATTGTTCACATACTTCAGTGAGAATGTTGCTGCACAGAGTGTTGGTGGCCTGACAGTGGCTGTGATGAGGTGGTAGACAAATGGGAGAAAGTGTTTTTATACTTATACATAAGTAGAGCACTTCATAGAATAAGACAAAAGCTTTGCTATTTTCAGCATTCTGTTGTATTGGGTTACTATGTGTGCCATTAAAATAACATTACAGTGATAACTTTGGATGACTCGCCCTGCATTGGACAGCTCCAGATTCAGCACCAAGGCCAGCGCCATCCTCAGAACCAAGGACAGCTCCAGATTCAGCACCAAGGAGAGCTCCAGCCGCAGAACCAAGGACAGCTCCGGCCTCAGCACCAAGGACAGCTCCAGCCTCAGCACCAAGGAGAGCTCCAGCCTCAGCACCAAGGACAGCTACAGATTCAGCACCAAGGACAGTTCCGGCCTCAGCACCAAGGACAGCTACAGATTCAGCACCAAGGACAGTTCCAGCCTCAGCACCAAGGACAGCTACAGATTCAGCATCAAGGACAGCTCCAGCCTCATTGTAGGAATGGTGAAACGAACTTGTCTGTTCTGCTTGAGATGGTTGTGCATAGGCTGATTGGGCACCAAGGAAAAATAATGGAGCAAAGCAGGGCACGCAGACAAGTGAATGCAAGACCTACATGTCAAATACAATAAAGCAAGGCACTCCCACAGAGAGGAACATGTTGCTCTGCCTTTGCTGCATAAGCCAGCTGTTGTTTACTAATGCATTGGCCTTTTCAGTTTGACCTGGTGTAATAATTCCACCACAAGATGCACAAAAAGCAATATTCACATTGCATCACTTTTGAATATCCCAAACAACTATTCCATGCCAGCGCAGGAAGAAGTGTGCCCTTTAGGCAAGTCCTAGTTACAGCTCCTTATTTTTATGCAATCTGCAAGAGTTCAAACACAATAGAATTTGGGTATTGCAGATCTATGGAAGAACATTATCTGTAAAACTACACACTTCAGATCAGTGTCCAGCAATTAGATGTCATTACAGCATGTATAGATGAGGCCGCAATGACTATCACCCTAATTGTGATATTAAACTGCATTATCATCAAAGCGTTTTTCACAAGGTGTATTTTTGAAACACTGGATGTGTGAATTAGATTTTGTTCTGCTAGACTGGTGCGCTCAGTGTGAGTTGTTGAGTATTAATGGCAGCAATCACAAAACAGTTTCACGCTGGTTATGTTAAAGTTGGATGCAAGAAATGCAGTTTTATAAAAATGATAACTTCCATATTCAGACCAGCTGCCTACTGCTCACAGGTGCTTGCCCAACTATCGCTTCATCCTCAGTGAACACACTGAGTTTAATCCTCCCGCTCCTCTTATTGCCCAGTGCACAAAACACTGCGGCGGATTAGTCAGAATGGAACTTGGGCATGGTGGATAGACAAGTAGCGAGCCTGACTTCAATTCAAGAAATCAGAGGTCAAACGATTAACGTTTGTGTTTTTGTTAACATTACCCACAATGTTTTTGTTGTCACAAAATGTTTTCAACTGTTGCAATACAAAGCATTTCTAAGAAAAGGAACCTTTGTTATAATCACACAGACACTGCCACCAAAAATGTTCTCTCCCCCCCACCAAAAACAGTTCGGTGAATTCGTTACACTGAATTGTCTATGAGTGTGTGTGTGTGTGTGAGGCCCTGGCGGCTTGTCCAGCCTTTACCCCGCCTCTCACCCATTCACAGTCATTGGTATATTATTCAAACCTTCATTACAGGTTTGAAGTCATTTTACATTGTTGTCATCGTTCCTCTGTGGAGATGAAAGTGAATGAGGCAACTCAGTGTAATGCACTTCTCCGAGGAGGCCCGTCAAGAGCTGGATAAGTGGGGCAACAATATCACAGCCAAAAAGACTTCACCTCTCAAGACAGAGAGAAACATACATGAACCAAATACATGGCAAGTCAACATTGTCTTTCATACCGCTTGCAAACTGCGGCCTGTGCAACTTTACTGACTGCTGGATTTTAGATCTCATGTCAATCAATCAATCAATCAATCAATCAATCAATGTGTTATTATCATGTGCACAGCAATCGCATAGTGCATTTTCTGGCAATGAAATGATTGATTAATAAAACTAAAATTTTAATAAATGAACACAAAAGTAGAATATAACAAAATAAATAATTAAACAAACCTGCTCTGTAGTAGTTTGTATAACAGTGATTTGTTTTTACACAGCTATAATTATTTTTTAAAGTATCTTGCTACTTTATCACTGGTGTGTGCGTCTGTGTGTGCACGTATGTGCGTGTGTGCTGGAAATGAACTTCCTACTCTTCAACTTTCCGCTCAAATTTTGCTAAAGGTGTCTAGAAGTCATTTCTGTGTCAGCATTATAAATACTAATGGACTGCACGGGATGTCAGGTCTAAAGTTGCTGACATATTTTATGTCTGTGAGCATGTGTGTGTGTGTGTGTGTGGGGGGGGGGGGGCAGAAAAGCAAGCTCAACAAGAACTGTGAACACAATTAAGGTGTGCTTATTAGGAAAAGCCAGAAAAGTTAAGGGTGTAGTGTAGAATAAATGCTCAGAATAATTCTACACCATTTCAGTGCTTTATATGACAAGAAAAACAGATGATGGATAAGATCCATTGCACGTGAATAATGACACCAGCCTCATTGCCATTAACTATGAATCACATCTTAGTTTAAAATGTTAGCACTAATAATGACAGCTACCAATATGATTTATAGCTACCGTATAAGAACTCCTGACTGTCCGTCCAAATTTCAGTTATTTTAGTCTGGACCAATATCTATACCTAATCAAAAAACAGAGGGACGAAGACCTTTCTATGACTCGAGCCGTAATAGTTGGTTGGTTAAAATCTTATTCTATGGTTCCGCACTGAATGAATAAATAAATAAATAGCAAAGAAAACTACATCTAACATTTGGAGAGCTATTGTCCGGTGGTTATTTATTGCAGCACTCTATTTCTCCAAGTATTTTCTGCAGCAAATTCAACTATGATACATTAGATTAAATATGCATATTCTACCCCACATTAATAATATATCACTTTTATTTGACTGTGTTACTTATGGAAATAACATTTTCAAAAAGTTTAGTTCATTGTGCAAGTGCACAGGGAATTCAGCTTTAAATACAAAATGCATGAATTTGGAATGACGGCATTGTTAAGGGTTTCATAAAACCCATTGTTAAAATGAAAATATATATTTTTTTAAATCACCATATATAACATTGATGATCTTTGCCTGCCAATATTCATGAGTGAATGATTTAGCTGGATTCAATGAAGTAGCTGCTTTGACCAATTACTACTGAAGTCTTCCAGGAATTGATTCACAGACCAAAATTTCCTCTTGTACTCACAACCACAACAGCATTCATGGTGGCAATTAGAGTGTGTCTCTGCTGTGTGTCTCTAGAACATAAATACTGCATGGTCTTTCCTCATGGGACTAAACAAACCAGTGCATTTCTTGATTAATGAATGCAGGAAAAGCAATTTTTATAAGCTTCAGGGAAATATGACTCTGACAGCATCCTATTTTTGTCAAGCGCTATATGTTTTAGTTTCGTCGCTAAACCATTTTTCAAGCTGTCACAATGAAAATAAAAATAAATGAGTATAAGAAAAACATGCCAAAATCCATCTCGCCGTTGCCTCATAGGGCTACACCCATCTCAGGTCTCTTATCAACACAGCCAGCCCTCTGCTCGCCGCAGCCTTTACCAGCACTTGTCAGTCACAGCGTCTCATTCCTATTGATTTCATTCCATGCGCTCATCACTCAGTAATAACATGTTATACGGAACAAAATGTATTTTGTCTAAAGGGGATAAGCAGCGCTAGATGATATCGTGTATTTGACAATTTCATTCCTGCTGCTACTGACGGTGTTTATTTGATGTTGACCATATAATCACACCTTGCCACAATGATGCCGAGATCAGTCACGACTGATGGATACGTCTCTTCGCCCCTGCAGACGTGATTACAGCAGAAAATGCACGGCAGGCTGCTGCATCGTTCTCATGTGTGACCTTTGTCATCTCTGCTTGTGTGACAATCCCAGATCAATACTCAATCAAAGAGTTTTTGCCTTCAGCTGATCTGCTACTACTCAGTGCTGAAGCCCAGAAATCAAGCTGCTTGTCGTCGTTCAGAAAACGGAGAGATGAGAGAGATAGAGCGGGCAGCGTGGCTGGTCAGAGGAGATTCTCAGTGACCGCGTCGGGAACGGCGTCACTCAAACGGCGCAAGATGCACCAAGAATTCCCTTCAGGATGCCGTGCCGGCAGAGATCTATGTTTTAATGAAAGAACTGAAATGTCATCGTACATGAAATAAACCAGGAATGAATGATGTTTGTGAAAAAGACCCCCCCCCCCAGTTCAAACACCGCCATTTAATTTCTGGTTCATTTAGGAGTTTGTTCATCTGAAAGTCACTTGTAATTCTTTTTGACTACTACAAATGTAACATTATATGTACCGGTAATACTGTCATCGTAACTGAATCATTAACTGCACAAACCACCACTGCAGAAATTACACTACCATGCATTTGTTTTTGGCTTTTGAAATTAACTATAATCGATAATCTGCTCCTGGTGTGCAACAGTGACAATAATTTTGGCCAAAAATGAATAATTTCTGTGGAGCAACACCCATTTTTTGTCAAACTCTGATAATGAGGATAAAAGTGATCGCGATTCATACTGAAGGAGGAGAATGACTGAAACTTTGGTGGAACTTATTCAATGTGTTCAAATGTGAACAGGCTGGTTCCACTACAGTAAATGTCAGAGACAACCAAAATCAATATCTGTCATTGGGGAGCCGTGAATTTTACATCAATACATAAAATAGTGATAAGACAATTGAAAACCTGCATCTGTTGCTAGCACTAGATGAAGTTACCAGTTACCAAGTCAAAACTTCATATCGCCCTACTCACGGCTGTTAAGATAACGTCTGGACCAAGGTGGCAAACTAGCAACCAACTCTAAAAGAAATCAAAAGGTAAGCTTGTACTGAAAAATGAACAGTAAATATCCAGTCATCTGGTTAAACCTCACATTAACTCCACATTGAATTCCAAGAGGCATTGTCCATGAAATAAGGAAACTGTGCATCTCATAATTCACCAGCAAGTTTAAAATGTCACTTCTTGGAAACCCTTTAAAGTGTAGTTTTCAGGAACTGGTTCCTGGTGGGCTGAGAGGGGCTGCGATCGTTGGGACCAGTCTTGTGAAACAAAGAAGAGAGATAATCTAAATTGGAGATCCTGCGGTGCAATGAGGGTTCTGAATGGGGCAACAGTTGTCTTTTCATGTCAGCAAGAGGAGAGAAAACGTGGCGATGGGGAGAGATTGGTTTGTATGGTTGGACTTCGTGTGTGTGTGTGAGGAGCAGTTCCCAGCCGAACTGGCGAGAGGGACAGATAATCAAGCCCGAGTTGATGTGGGACTTGGTGCAGGAGCAAAGGAGAATAGAAACTCTTTAATAGATTAGCAGCATTCAAGCACCGGAACCGCCACCAGGGAAGCCAAGAGTCGAGCCATTGTCACACCTTGAATTCCCAATCCCCTATTCACCCTTGTGCAACTATACTTTTGAGGCTCCACATTCCGCTTTTGGGCAAGTCTCTTTGAAATTAGGAATAAATTCTCATCACCATAACACTTATGAGAAGTAGAGGAGGGAGCGAAAGGGAGGGGGGGGGGGGGAGCAGCAGCAGAAAGCTGAAAGAGAGATGGATGTTGATGCCATTTCACTTTGGAACAGTGCAGGGAGCCACAGAAGGTCCCCAAGGGAGAAAAATCATTTACGCCAAACCACTGAAATATATTCAAATAAAGCCATATTCACATGTATTCAGATCAAATCACTGTTGAAAATAAAGCCCATTTAGAATGCAATTTTTTGTCTCGCTGGTGTAATGCATATTGCTCCCTATGGTAATTCAAAAGAAGATAGCTCAGTTAGGAAGGCTCAGGAAAATCAATGGTAGCTTTACTGTTGCAAACAGAGCAGACACATATAAATGAGCGTCGTCTCGACGGCATGCATCTCAAGCCACTGGCCGTTAACACTTTGATCAGATTCTATCAATATGCTTCACAATTCTCATTTAGACAGTTTAAATGACTTATCAATCAGCACACAATTATTAAATGGAAAATGTCTCATGGCATAAAATCTAATATCATACTAGACACTGACACTGAGGATGAGTCACCAAGTAATTAGAGGAAAGTACATGCTGCTCACGTGGGCTTGTTATTTTATATGGCATCATGTACATATGCATCATAAGCGCAGAGGGATAAAAACTCATTTATCCTACCACAACAATGCCCCAGAGTTAATTGGGCGGCAGTCTCAGTGGATAGCTTGGACATTAATTTGCCAGACTTTGACACTCTGACAAGCTGATAATGAAGCAATGTGGGACAGGAGATCAGGCACAAGGGTGTTGGACAGACTGTTCTCCAACTCACAAAGGACGGGAGATAAAAAAAACAAGGCAAAAGGCGAGACAAACTCTATAATGACATGAACAGAATTAATGATGCCATAAAATTACATGTCAGTTTAAGAGCAAGATTGCAGAGGTCAAATTGCTTTCTGTGACATATTGACCAGTTTTGGCAACTCCCTGCTTTGACTTTTTTCCACCAGCTTTTCTCAAACTTATCAGAGGCATCTCCACTAGCAGTGACATTGTCCTTGCTTTATTATGGATGAGGGTTTTTCACTGGAACACTGGAAGTGCCAGGGCTGTGCTTAGCACTGCATGTGACAGTTGTGACACTGCAGCAATAGATTAAGCACGGACTTTGAGATTTAGGGGTAACAAAAGAGGAACAGGATACAGGACAGTTCAGGCTGTTCAGCCTACACTGTACGTTCATGCAGGACAGCTACTGGATGTGGGCAACAAATCATAATTTTGTTCAAATTTTGGTGATGACATTTGGGTGAATGTGAATGTGACTGCGGAAGAAGGAGCAGAATATGTATCAGAAGAAATTGACTGGAATTTCTGTCATGAATGACTGATGTTTATTCCTGTGCTCTGTTCAGATTAGGTGGCAGATGGTAAAACTTCTTCGGGTGTAACTAGCAACAATAATGTTGGCTTTGTTCCAATTCAGTGAGCCTGCAATTTGGCACCTTGAAAACACCTCACTGACTTGCCTATGGCACGGGGGGGGGGGGGGGGGGGGGGGGGATCCACTTTGAAAATAACCCATCAACATGCGATATGATGGAGGACTGAAGTTTAGTCGAGACCTAAGCTGCATTTGTCCTCTCCAGTCTGTGTGTGTGTGTGTGTGTGTGTGTGTGAAAGAGCAGAGCAAAGCAACAGACCGGATCCATCGCTCTCTCCCTTCACAGAAGGAACACAGCCCTTAATTACCTTTGATATAAACACAAATTAGTTTGGAACACAAACGGAGACTCGACTATGAGTAATATCTTCATTTATACCCCATCATGTCCAATTACACAAGACAGATCACCTAGATGCTGGATTTAACTTGTTTGCATGGAGAGAAAGGAAAAGCATAAATTGAGGAAAAACATGACAATCTTAACACAGTAGTTTCCAAACAGCATGCCATTTGTGCCATAAAGATTAGATCAAACGATCTCCTCTATGTGAATCCTTCAACAGTGTGCGCGACTCTCAGTGACGTTACCGTTCCCTTGATGTGGCCCCAATGACTACAAAGTGAGTCTTGAAGGAATTAGTGGCACTCAGTGCAAAGGTAAAGGCCATCCTATGTATATAGTACATGTATAGTACACTGTAAAGCATCTTTGAGTTTCCAGAAAAGCGCTATATAAATAAAATGCATTATTATATTATATTATAGTATGTCTACTATAACACATTAACATTTGGGCTGATGACATAAGAACAAATAACGTGAACCATCACAGAATATTCTGCATCTAGGCTTACGTTTGACATCTTTGTTTTGTTATCTGTGCTTTCCTTTTTTCTTTTAATCAGCTATGAGTGGGATCTGTGTTCGACGAACAATCTTTACAACCGCAGCGTGATCGGCTTTCAGTGAATCAGTAGAGCATAGTTCCAGGTGAAATCAGGGACGCGTGCGGTGAAGCAGCTGATTGCTGCTAATTTCAACATCGGTGTCACAAGGTGCATTTGTGACAGGTGGGAACGTGGGGTATTCAGAATTACAGTGGGGTGGTAACTTTTCTACTAAAACGTCTTGTTTTAAACTGTCATTGTCAGGTCAAAGCCTCAGCATAAAAAGGTTCAATATGGAATAATTTGTATTTTAAATCAATCAAATATGACTTAATCATGGGAATGTGAGAAGCTTGTTGTGACCTTTAGTAAAGGTTTTGTATATATTTTGCAGCATTTATCCATGCCGTCTCATCCCAATAGCTCTTTAGCACAGGAAAATGTAATAGTATGACTCAGGTTTATCTGTTAACTAAGCTGACCAAGAATGGCAGGTACACTTAGCAGCAGTAAGCGGCTGCTCTAGTGATATGCGCTCTCCTATTTTATTAGAAGTTGAATTCAACACATGCACATCATCTCCAGTAGCTGCAGAAATGTAAACCCAGATTAAAAGCTATTGGAAACCATCAAGTCTTGACAAGCAAACAGAATTGGAGACTTCAAAGCCGCACACTATGGATATGACACCACTACACATCTCATGTCATCATCTGGTGCGGTTGATGATCAACGTTCGCACCTCAGCTTGGTGTCAGAAAACAGGACTTCATTCCTGATTTAAACAGTGACTAGTCAGGACACACAAGCACACACACGTGCACACACACACATACACTCATCTTGCATAAATATGCCAATAGGTTAGCAAAGTAGAACATCTCAAAATAGAAACAAAGTACATTTAAAGCAGCCTTTATTTATATTTCACCCAGTGACGGAACAACTGACATCAGAAAATAAAAGGTGGAAACGGTCTATAGCTCAAAGAACCAAAGGAGAAGCTCTTGAGACAAATTGACAAAAGGCACCCAAGTTGTTTTGTTAAGATTAGCAGAAGCCAGGTGAGGAGTCTCCTCATAGGCTCTGCCAGCTTGGCCTCAAAATGATTGATTTTAAAACACTTGAACAATAGATGAGATGGGGATAAAGGGAGAAGAGAGTCCCTGACTAAGATCCAGGAAGGAACAATCTGTCAGCGCACATTGAATGTCATTATCAGATGACTGCCAAAAAACAGTCCGGATTATTAATGGTATTTTGCTTTCCAATTTCTTCAAAACTCCTACAAATCTTATTTAGCTGTTACACACAGAAGAGGGGAAGTGAATATTTGGTGCTACTCTGCATTGTCTTGTGTACAGTAACTCGTCTCTTACACTATAACTCTATATATCACATCAGGGATTGGTGCAGAGAGGAGAGAAGAAAAGTAAAAACGTCTTAGAGGTATTTATGATACGAGGGCATTTACTGCCAGAGTGAGTATAGCATCATGTTCTGATGATGTGACATTTTCTACGTGGAAAAATTTGGACAATCCCATTTAAAAAAAAAGATTGTTCATGCCAGCTCCCATTCAAAATCTATATGGGATAAAGAGGGCAGATATGATTGATTATTACTGTCTGCCATACCATCACAGCATTTGATCTGAAACCAATAAGGAAATGACAGAATTTCACAGACTTAACTTGAGAATTTTTGAGAGCAAATAAAGAAAAACTGAACATAATGTTAGTGTTAAACCTTCACTTCATTGGAAAAAACACATTATAGAGACATAAGGTAAAAGAGTCAATGAGGCTCTCTGTGAGGCTGGAGGTCAGGAAATGGATGCAGACACCAGCCCCAACTCAACTGAACCAAGCCCTCAGATCAGAAGACGTCTCAAGTGTAGCAATCACAGTGTGTAATGTTGCTGTGATATCATAAATCCAATAATGTCTCAGGTCTTTTTGGGGTCCTTCAATATAACAATGTCCACCTACCTGTAGGGGATCCTTCAAGCACCTCTCCTCTGTAACGCGTCTCTTTGAAGATTGGTCGGTTGTCATTTTGGTCGATGACAATGATCACTAA